>NC_133327.1:7355100-7445100 GCF_042186555.1 Aquarana catesbeiana
CAACACTGCAACCCCTCACAGACACTCTAGTTGGAATGCAGGAACGAGCCCTGCTGCAAAGTATTACATCAAAAATTGTAATTACACGCCCCTGTTAAACAGGGGCTGAAAAATTGTGCCTTAGGCACTGGTGGTGGCGCCCAGAACCAAAAATGTTCTTACAAGCTATCAGCGTGATGATTGAGGAGGAAGAGGATAATTACTCAGGGATAGTCACTCAGCATCAGCATAGGCAGTCTTTGAAGGGATCTGAGATTTCAAAAAAAATTATTCGGTTACATCAGCATCAGGTGCTTGGTAGCTGGTGGTGATCCAAGACTCATTCATTTTTATGAAGGTCAGCCGATCGACCGAGTCGGTGGACAGACGCACCCTGTGATCGGTTACCACGCCTCCAGCAGCACTGAATGTGCGTTCCGAAAGAACGCTGGATGCAGGACAGGCCAGTAGCTCAATTGCATACTGTGCAAGCTCTGGCCAGTGATCCATCCTCAAGACCCAGTAACCCAGAGGATTTTCGGTGGGAAAGGTGTCCAAGTCTGATCTTGCCCCTAGGTATTCCTGCACCATGTAAAACAGACGCTGGCGATGGTTGCTGGAACCGATCATACCTTGGGGCTGCGGACCAAAAAATTGTCTGAACGCATCGGTCAGACGGCCACCTTCTCCACCGCTCCTTCTTTGACTGACCGAAGCCTCAGCAACACGTTGTCCAGAAACAGGAGTTTGTAACCTCCCAGTCTCTGGGAACGCGTTGCACAGACCTTTCTGCAAGGCCTCCCGAAGATGTTTCATCCTCTGCTCCCTCTGCGATGGCAAGATAAGGTCCGCAACCTTACCCTTGTAACGTGGATCAAGGAGGGTTGCCAGCCAGTATTGGTCCTTCTCCTTGATACCACGAATACGAGGATCCTTACGCAGGCTTTGCAGGATCAGGGAGGCCATGCAGCGTAGGTTTGCTGAGGCATTCGGTCCGGAGTCCTCTGGGTCACTAAGAACGACATGGTCCGCAGCCACCTCCTCCCAGCCACGTACAAGTCCATGTGTTTCTTGGGACTGATCCCTTAAAGACTGCTGCTGATGCTGAGTGCCAGGCTCCACCTCCATACTGACACAATCTTCCTCCTCCTCCTCTTCCTCCTCGTCCTCTTCCTGTGTGATCGGCGGGCACGCAGGAACACTGTCTGGATAAAGGGGGCCTTGAGAGCTAAGGAAGTCCTCCTCTTCCTGCCTCTGTTCTGCCTCAAGTGCCCTGTCCATTATTCCACGCAGCGTGTGCTCCAACAGGTGGACAAGGGGGACAGTGTCACTGATGCATGCACTGTCACTGCTCACCATCCTCGTGGCCTCCTCGAATGGTGACAGGACAGTGCATGCATCCCTGATCATGGCCCACTGGCGTGGGGAAAAAAAACCAAGCTCCCCTGACCCTGTCCTGGTGCCATAGTCGCACAGGTACTCATTGATGGCCCTCTGCTGCGTGTGCAGCCGCTGCAGCATGGCCAACGTTGAGTTCCACCTGGTGGGCATGTCACAGATTAGGCGGTTCTTGGGCAGGTTAAACTCCTTTTGGAGGTCCGTCAGCCGAGCACTGGCATTATATGACCGGCGGAAATGCACACAGACTTTCCTGGCCTGCCTCAGGACATCCT
Organism: Aquarana catesbeiana; assembly: GCF_042186555.1. Taxonomy (NCBI): domain Eukaryota; kingdom Metazoa; phylum Chordata; class Amphibia; order Anura; family Ranidae; genus Aquarana; species Aquarana catesbeiana. Next base: position 7,356,753 of record NC_133327.1, read on the forward strand.
GTAAGCCCGGGTACCTGCCCAAGAACCGCTGCACCACCAAGTTAAGGACGTGAGCCAAACAGGGCACATGGGTCATTTGTCCCTGTCGGAGGGCAGAGAGGAGGTTGGTGCCATTGTCGCAAACCACCATTCCTGCCTTAAGTTGGCGTGGCGTCAACCACCTCTGAACCTGCCCCTGCAGAGCTGACAGAACCTCTGCCCCAGTGTGGCTCCTGTCCCCCAAGCACACCAGCTCAAGCACCGCATGGCATCTTTTGGCCTGCGTACTTGCGTAGCCCCTTGAACGCCTACGGAGCACCGCTGGTTCCGAGGAAGAGGCCATGGAGGAAGAAGAAGAGGAGGGGGTGGAGGAGAGAGGTGTGTCACAATCAGCATTTTGGAGGCGTGGTGGCGGAACAACCTCCAACACTACTGCACCTTGTCCTGCATCCTTCCCAGCTGCCAGCAGAGTCACCCAATGCGCCGTGAAACTTAGGTAACGTCCCTGTCCATGCCTGCTGGACCATGAGTCAGCGGTAATATGCACCTTACCGCTGACCGCCCTGTCCAGCGAGGCATGGACATTGCCTTCCACATGCCGGTAGAGAGCCGGAATCGCCTTCCGTGAGAAAAAGTGGCGTTTGGGTACCTGCCACTGAGGAACCGCACATTCCACAAACTCACGGAAGGGGGCAGAGTCTACCAACTGAAAAGGCAGCAGTTGAAGTGCTAGCAATTTTGCCAAGCTAGCATTCAACCGCTGGGCATGTGGATGGCTGGGAGCAAACTTCTTTCGGCGGTGCAGCAGCTGGGGCAGGGAAATTTGCCTGGTACAATCTGACGTCGGTGTACCAAAAGCAGATTGCCCACAAGTACTTGGCTGTGACACACCTAATTCTACACCTTCATTCCTCTCACTGTAGGTCTCAGAGAGGACTGAAGGTCTAGTGGGGTTGGAAATCTCAGCTGATGAGGAGCAAGGAGAGATCCTCTTTGTTCTTTGGTGTGGGTCTTTTAGATACGCTTGCCAACGAACTGCATGGCAGGTCAACATATGTCTGGTCAAGCATGTGGTACCCAAGCGGGAGATATTTTGGCCACGCGAGATACGCTTGAGACATATGTTGCAAATAGCAGCGGTGCGATCTGATGCACTCGTCTCAAAAAAGGCCCACACCAAAGAACTTTTTGAATAACGCGCAGAGACTGCAGCGCCCTGCACATGTGGAGCTTTGGGGTGTGATGCAGTCAATGTGCTGCCCTTAGGCTGGCCCCTGGAGGGCATCCTGCCTCGTTGGTGATGTGCTGCCGCCTCCTCCTCCTCCTCCTCCTCCTCCTCCTCCTCCTCCTCCTCCTCTCTCCTATCAGGCACCCACGTTGAGTCAGTGACCTCATCATCCCCTCCCTCCTCATCACTGGAGCAAACCTGGCAGTATGCTGCAGCAGGGGGAGCATGACTGCCAGATTGCTGTCCTTCTTGGGCACCCCCTCTGTCCGCGCTCATGTTACTGCCTTCATCGAGCTCAGTATCGTCATCAGAGCCTTCCAAACGCTGGGCATCCTCCTGGAGCATGTACCCAACACTGTGGTCAAACAGTTCGAGGGAATCCTCATGAGGACATGGTGGAGCTAGGGAAGGAGTCACTGATGACATTGAGCTGAGGGAAGAGGCCGCTGCTTTGCCAGACAAAGCACCCTGGGCATGGGTGAGAGAGGATGAGGAGGATGAGGACGGCTTGGTCATCCACTCGACCAAGTCTTCCGCATGTTGCGGCTCAACATGGCCAGCTGCCGAAAAAAAGGCCAAGCGTGTCCCATGGCCACGTGCTGATGAGGATGCACCGTCTCCACGACCAGCACTAGACACAGAGCCTGCTTGCCCTCTCTTATTGGCTTGTGACTGTCTGCCTCTCCTTCTTGGCCTTCCAGACATACTAATGGCCTGTAGCTGCACTAAGCTGGGATAGAACACCTGTAATTTTCTTCAAGTAGCTTTATATACTGTAACCAGACAAGCCTGCCTGTCAGTAGGAAGATAACAGGAACGGATCTAGCTGAACACTGTGAGCAGGACGCACTGTACTAAATGTAAATAGTCTAGCTGCCTGACCGTGGTACTAATAGGATCAAATAGAACACCTGTAATTTTCTTCAGGTAGCTTTATATACTGTAACCAGACAAGCCTGCCTGTCAGTAGGAAGATAACAGGAACGGATCTAGCTGTACACTGTGAGCAGGACGCACTGTACTAAATGTAAATAGTCTAGCTGCCTGACCGTGGTACTAATAGGATCAAATAGAACACCTGTAATTTTCTTCAGGTAGCTTTATATACTGTAACCAGACAAGCCTGCCTGTCAGTAGGAAGATAACAGGAACGGATCTAGCTGAACACTGTGAGCAGGACACACTGTACTAAATGTAAATAGTCTAGCTGCCTGACCGTGGTACTAATAGGATCAAATAGAACACCTGTAATTTTCTTCAGGTAGCTTTATATACTGTAACCAGACAAGCCTGCCGGTCAGTAGGAATTTAACAGGAACGGATCTAGCTGAACACTGTGAGCAGGACGCACTGCACTAAATGTAAATAGCAGGAACGGATCTAGCTGAACACTGTGAGCAGGACGCACTGCACTAAATGTAAATAGTCTAGAAGATAACAGGAACGGATCTAGCTGAACACTGTGAGCAGGACGCACTGCATTAAATGTAAATAGTCTAGATAGAAGATAACAGGAACGGATCTAGCTAAACTGAATACAGTGTATATATATATATGCAACACCTGGGATGCATATATATACACAATACACTGTAAGTGCAGCTAACTGACTGACTGTTCTGCCTAATCTATCTAACTCAAATCAAATGACACTGTCTCTCTCTCTCTCTATCTCTCAGCACACCGGAACACACACTACACAGGGCCGCCGTGCAGGCGGCCTTATATAGTGTGGGGTGTGTACTAAATGCCCTGAGCCGTAATTGGCCAAAGCCACCCTGGCTTTGGCCAATTACAGCTCTCTCTACTGACAGCGCTGTGATTGGCCAAGCATGCGGGTCATAGTGCATGCTTGGCCAATCATCAGCCAGCAATGCACTGCGATGCCGCAGTGAATTATGGGCCGTGACGCGCCACACGAATTTAGCGCGAACGGCCCATAACGTTCGCAATTCGGCGAACGATCGAACAGCCGATGTTCGAGTCGAACATGGGTTCGACTCGAACACGAAGCTCATCCCTATTCAGCATATATGCCGAAGCGTGGGGGCAGCAGTGGGTGGAGGAGCGATTTGCTCCTGCCTTTTGTGGGAGGATGCCCCCATGCTTCGGCATATATATATTTTAGGTAGGCACAGGTTGCGTTAAATGTTTTATTTTTTACTATGTTTTTTTTTGTATTTGCTTTGCAGGTATGGTAAGTATTACTGTTATACTGTAATGTTACTTTGTTTTTTGTTAACCATCATTTGCTTAGCAGGTACGCCATTCAGTTGCAGCGCGGATTTATTTATCTTGACAGCAACAGCGTTTGCTCCCACGATACATAAAGCCGTGACTCCAGCGCTGTCGGAGGTGATTTCACCACCACAGTTACATACTTCAGCATATATGCTGAAGCGTGGGGGCAGCAGTGGGTGGAGGAGCGATTTGCTCCTGCCTTTTGTGGGAGGATGCCTTCATGCTTCGGCATATATAAAACGGTGCATGTATGCCCATCATTAGAAGTGGGTGGATGAAGGGAGGTATTCTAATGGTGGGCATACCCACCAATCAAGATCTTTTTTTCGTTCAGCCCACAGGCTGCATGAAAAAAAAGTTTACAATGTATGCCCAACAAGGACCAGCAATGTACTGGTATGTTGCTGGACTTTGAGTGGTTATACCAGAATGATGCCTGCAGGTTTAGGTATCATCTTGGTATAATTCTTTTCAGCCAGCAGTCGACTTTCATGTAAAAGCAATCCTAGCAGCTAATTAGCCTCTAGACTGCTTTTACAAGCAGTGGGAGGGAATGCCCCCCCCCCTCCCCCACCGTCTTCCATGTTTTTTTCTGGCTCTCCTGTCCCAACAGGGAACCTGAGAATGCAGCCGGTGATTCAGCCAGCTGACCATAGAGCTGATCAGAGACCAGAATGGCTCCAAACATCTCTATGGCCTAAGAAACCGGAAGCTACGAGGATTTCATGACTTAGATTTCGCCGGATGTAAACAGCGCCATTGGAAAATTGGGAAAGCATTTTATCACACCGATCTTGGTGTGGTCAGATGCTTTGAGGGCAGAGGAGAGATCTAGGGTCTAATAGACCCCAATTTTTTCAAAAAAGAGTACCTGTCACTACCTATTGCTATCATAGGGGATATTTACATTCCCTGAGATAACAATAAAAATGATTAAAAAAAAAAAATGAAAGGAACAGTTTAAAAATAAGATAAAAAAGCAAAAATATAATAAGGAAAAAAAAAAAAAAAAAAAAAAGCACCCCTGTCCCCCCCTGCTCTCGCACAAAGGCGAACGCAAGCGTCGGTCTGGCGTCAAATGTAAACAGCAATTGCACCATGCATGTGAGGTATCACCACGAAGGTCAGATCGAGGGCAGTAATTTTAGCAGTAGACCTCCTCTGTAAATCTAAAGTGGTAACCTGTAAAGGCTTTTAAAGACTTTTAAAAATGTATTTAGTTTGTCGCCACTGCACGTTTGTGCGCAATTTTAAAGCATGTCATGTTTGGTATCCATGTACTCGGCCTAAGATCATCTTTTTTATCTCATCAAACATTTGGGCAATATAGTGTGTTTTAGTGCATTAAAATGTTAAAAAGTGTGTTTTTTCCCCAAAAAATGCGTTTGAAAAATCGCTGCGCAGAGCAGTAGACCTCCTCTGTAAATCTAAAGTGGTAACCTGTAAAGGCTTTTAAAGACTTTTAAAAATGTATTTAGTTTGTCGCCACTGCACGTTTGTGCGCAATTTTAAAGCATGTCATGTTTGGTATCCATGTACTCGGCCTAAGATCATCTTTTTTATCTCATCAAACATTTGGGCAATATAGTGTGTTTTAGTGCATTAAAATGTTAAAAAGTGTGTTTTTTCCCCAAAAAATGCGTTTGAAAAATCGCTGCGCAAATACTGTGTGAAAAAAAAAATGAAACACCCACCATTTTAATCTGTAGGGCATTTGCTTTAAAAAAATATATAATGTTTGGGGGTTCAAAGTCATTTTCTTGCAAAAAAAAATAATTTTTTCATGTAAACAAAAAGTGTCAGAAAGAGCTTTGTCTTCAAGTGGTTAGAAGAGTGGGTGATGTGTGACATAAGCTTCTAAATGTTGTGCATAAAATGCCAGGACAGTTCAAACCCCCCCCAAATGACCCCATTTTGGAAAGTAGACACCCCAAGCTATTTGCTGAGAGGCATGTCGAGTCCATGGAATATTTTATATTGTGACACAAGTTGCGGGAAAAAGACACATTTTTTTTTTTTTTTTTGCACAAAGTTGTCACTAAATGATATATTGCTCAAACATGCCATGGGAATATGTGAAATTACACCCCAAAATACATTCTGTTGCTTCTCCTGAATACGGGGATACCCCATGTGTGAGACTTTTTGGGAGCCTAGCCGCGTACGGGACCCCGAAAACCAATCACCGCCTTCAGGCTTTCTAAGGGCGTAAATTTTTGATTTCACTCTTCACTGCCTATCACAGTTTCGGAGGCCATGGAATGCCCAGATGGCACAAACCCCCCCAAATGACCCCATTTTGAAAAATAGACACCCAAAGCTATTTGCTGAGAGGTATAGTGAGTATTTTGCAGACCTCACTTTTTGTCACAAACTTTTGAAAATTGAAAAAAGAAAAAAAAAAATACGTTTTTCTTGTCTTTCTTCATTTTCAAAAACAAATGAGAGCTGCAAAATACTCGCCATGCCTCTCAGAAAATAGCTTGGGGTATCTACTTTCCAAAATGGGGTAATTTTGGGGGGTTTTGTGCTATCTTGGCATTTTATGGCCTTCGAAACTGTGATGGGTAGTGAGGAGTGAAATCAAAAATTAACGCCCTTAGAAATCCTGAAGGCGGTGATTGGATTTCGGGGCCCCGTATGAAGCTAGGCTCCCAAAAAGTGCCACTCATGTGGTATCCCCATACTCAGGAGAAGCAGCAGAATGTATTTTGGGGTGTAATTCCACATATGCCCATGGCCTGTGTGAGCAATATATCATTTAGTGACAACTTTGTGCAAAAAAAAAAAAATTGTCACTTTCCCGCAACTTGTGTCAAAATATAAAATATTCCATGGACTCAACATGCCTCTCAGCAAATAGCTTGGGGTGTCTACTTTCCAAAATGGGGTCATTTGGGGGGGGTTTGTGCCATCTTGGCATCTTATGGCCTTCAAAACTGTGATAGGTAGTGAGGAGTGAAATAAAAAATGTATGCCCTTAGAAATCCTGAAGGCGGTGCTTGGTTTTCGGGGCCCCGTACGCGGCTAGGCTCCAAAAAAGTCCCACACATGTGGTATCCCTGTACCCAGGAGAAGCAGCAGAATGTATTTTGGGGTGTAATTCCACATATGCCCATGGCATGTTTGAGCAATATATCATTTAGTGACAACTTTGTGCAAAAAAAAAAAATTGTCACATTCCCGCAACTTGTGTCAAAATATAAAATATTCCATGGACTCAACATGCCTCTCAGCAAATAGCTTGGGGTGTCTACTTTCCAAAATGGGGTCATTTGGGGGGGTTTTGTGCCTTCTTGGCATTTTATGGCCTTCAAAACTGTGATAGGTAGTGAGGAGTGAAATCAAAAATTTATGCCCTTAGAAATCCTGAAGGCGGTGCTTGGTTTTCGGGGCCCCGTACGCGGCTAGGCTCCCAAAAAGTCCCACACATGTGGTATCCCCGTACTCAGGAGAAGCAGCAGAATGTATTTTGGGGTGTAATTCCACATATGCCCATGGCATGTTTGAGCAATATATCATTTAGTGACAACTTTGTGCAAAGAAAAAAAAAAATTGTCACTTTCCCGCAACTTGTGTCAAAAAATAAAATATTCCATGGACTCAACATGCCTCTCAGCAAATAGCTTGGGGTGTCTACTTTCCAAAATGGGGTCATTTGGGGGGGTTTTGTGCCATCTTGGCATTTTATGGCCTTCAAAACTGTGATAGGTAGTGAGGAGTGAAATCAAAAATTTATGCCCTTAGAAATCCTGAAGGCGGTGCTTGGTTTTCGGGGCCCCGTACGCAGCTAGGCTCCCAAAAAGTCCCACACATGTGGTATCCCCATACTCAGGAGAAGCAGCAGAATGTATTGTGGGGTGTAATTCCACATATGCCCATGGCATGTTTGAGCAATATATCATTTAGTGACAACTTTTTGTAATTTTTATTTTTTTATTTATTTTTTATTTTTTTTGTCATTATTCAATCACTTGGGACAAAAAAAATAAATATTCAATGAGTTCAACATGCCTCTCAGCAATTTCCTTGGGGTGTCTACTTTCCAAAATGGGGTCATTTGGGGGGGTTTTGTACTGCCCTGCCATTTTAGCACCTCATGAAATGACATAGGCAGTCATACACTAAAAGCTGTGTAAATTCCAGAAAATGTACCCTAGTTTGTAGACGCTATAACTTTTGTGCAAACCAATAAATATACGCTTATTGACATTTTTTTTACCAAAGACATGTGGCCGAATACATTTTGGCCTAAATGTATGACTAAAATTGAGTTTATTGGATGTTTTTTATAACAAAAAGTAGAAAATATAATTTTTTTTCAAAATTTTCGGTCTTTTTCCGTTTATAGCGCAAAAAATAAAAACAGCAGAGGTGATCAAATACCATCACAAGAAAGCTCTATTTGTGGGAAGAAAAGGACGCAAATTTCGTTTGGTTACAGCATTGCATGACCGCGCAATTAGCAGTTAAAGCGACGCAGTGCCAAATTGTAAAAAGTGCTCTGGTCAGGAAGGGGGTAAATCCTTCCGGGGCTGAAGTGGTTAAACACACCCCTAAGGTGATACTAAACCCACACTGTTTAATTTACATGATCCCTTCTCTTCCTGTATATGAATGATGACGCTGTAATTATTTTAATTTAAAGAATCTAAATACCTTTTTCCTAATTGATATACAGCTGTAACATGGCCCACCTCTCTCCCAGCCTGTCTGCAGGAAAACAGCAGCAGGAGGATCTTCTAGTCCTCTGCTACTGTACACATGTTCAATATATATATATATTAAAAACAGAAAACAAAAAAAACAAAACAAAAAAAACAGGCCTTTAGGATACAAAGTAAAAATAAATAATTAATATGAATATAATGTAAAAATACAGTGAAACATCCCAGACCTCCTTCCACTATCTCGGCGCTATGTGAGTGTCAGGTTTCTTAAATAGATAGAGTACCAGATATGCACAAAATACGTATTAATGTTATATGTAAATAATATCAGCTGCAGCTTAAATGCCATGCATAACATTATTGTTCAGAAAATAATGACAATAATGACAATAGTACCTCACACCAGAAACCGTGCGTCACACGATCCTTAGGGGTTCACACTCATCAGAGAGAGTGTGAAGGAGAGTGTGACGCATGGTTTCTGGTGTGAGGTGCACTACCTCTTATCGTAGTAGGATCACCATTTGTGTGGCTTCTGGGACTCTAATCACCATCTATCAACTGTATCTACTTGCGTGGTTCTTACACATGAAAGCTGGACATATTTTATTATGACAGTAGCGCTGCTGTAGTGATTTTAGAAATTTGAGCTGCACTCTTTATACCATTGTCATTATTTTTTGAACAATTAATATGAATAAACTGTTCTAAATTGTCATCCAAATATATATATTTAGAATCAAATCTTTATTATTTTTTGGCAATAACATGGTGTGGGTGGAGTTCTACGAGTCACATGCTGTGTCATGCCCCTCCAGCCCATGTCTTAGAATAGGAGGGAGATGAAGACTTTATCAATCTACATGTAATATCCCGCCCTCATTTGTGTTTAGCTGATTAGCAGGGAGGAGGAGGGAGGGAGTGGGCTGTCATTTACCACTGTGTATACACCCACATGTATGACTCTATAGTCACATGGGCTGCTAAGATGTGATAGGGAGGAAATGCTCAGCATAGAAACTCAATGAAAACTGAGCATGTGCAGAGCTGCCAACACTGCTCTGCAAAATCTCTAGTTGAATTGGGGACATGAACAGTGGGCGGAGATAGAGAGCAGCAGGATCAACCAGGCTTTTTGCAGACTACAGAAAACAAATCTCATAGTATGAACAGCATGTAATACACCATTTATTCATAGTTTTTTTTATAATGTGGGTTTAGTGACACTTTAAAGGTCTGTGTATATAACATAACAGTTAGTATCTGGAACATATAACATTTGAAAATATGTGAAAGTTGAGCCAACAATTATTTTCAAGTAAACATTATAAAAGATAAGTAAATGTGTGCTGTTATTTGTCTGAAGAGAAGTAGCTGGTTAGTGATTAGGGATGAGCCGAACACCCCCCCGGTTTGGTTCGAACCAGAACCTGCGAACGGACCGAAAGTTTGTGTGAACTTTAGAACCCCATTAAAGTCTATGGGACTCAAACATTCAAAACCAAAAGTGCTCATTTTAAAGGCTAACATGCATGGTATTGTCCTAAAAAGGGTTTGGGGACCCGGGTCCTGCCCCAGGGGACATGTATCAATGCAAAAAAAAGTTTTAAAAACGTCAGTTTTTTCGGCAGCAGTGATTTTAATGAAGCTTAAAGTGAAAAAAAAAGTGAAATTCCTTTAAATATCGTACCTGGGGGGTGTCTATAGTATGCCTGTAAAGTGGCGCGTGTTTCCTGTGCTTAGAACAGTCCCTGAACAAAATGACATTTTTAAAGGAATAAAAGTCATTTAAAACTGCTTGCGGCTTTAATGTAATGTCGGGTCCCGGCAATATGGATGAAAATCAGTGAGACAAACGGAATGGTAACCCCCACCCCCCAGTCCATTACCAGGCCCTTTGGGTCTTGTATGGATAGTAAGGGGAACCCCGCAACCAAATTAAAAAAAGGAAAGGCGTGGGGCCCCAGGCCCTATATACTCTGAACAGCAGTATACAGGCGGTGCAAACAAGAAAGGGACTGTAGGTTTGTTGTTAAGTAGAGGATTGGTTTGGTGATAAAGCATCAGTGGAGAGGAGACACGTTTTTCCCATATTAACTCTTACAGGAGAGAATTTCCCTTCCTAGGGGTAGATTTAATCTCACTTCCTGTTGTCTCCTTCCGTTCAGGGCCGATCCCAGGCGGGTGCATGGGGTGCAGTGCACCCAGGCGCCAGAGAGGTGGGGGCGCTGAAGCGCCAGAGTGCTCCCCTCCCTCCTCCTCCTCCTCTCCGTGACCATAGCAGGGTCTCACCGCAGGTCACGGCCGCGGAGCGGCCGCTGTGTTGTTCGCTGCTGCTAGAGCCCGTCCCCCCTCCCTCCTTCTCCTGTCAGAGAAGGAGAGCAGCCGCCGGAGATCGGAGCGGCTGGTCTCTGTGTGGAGAGAGACCAGCCACTCAGTGACTTCGCTGAGGGGGAGAGCAGTCCGTGCCTGCAGCCTGACAGGCTGACACACAGGTTCTCCTCCTCTATCTCTCACTCCCGCGGCCCGCCCAAGCCTGTCTAGACAACTGCTCTTCACCTGGGCGGCGCAGCTGCACACTGTCCTCTCTAGCTGCCGCCCAGGTTTTAATGGGTCTCTAGAGTACTAATAGAGAGAGGTTTTGTCTCTGGGGCGGTCGGTACTAATCGAGGGGGGTTTGTCCTGGGGGTCTGTACTAATGGGGGGTTGTCCTGGTGGGGGGTCTGTACCAATAGAGGGGGGGGCATTGTCCTGGGGGGGTCTGTACTAAAGGAGGGGGGTTTGTCCTGGTGGGGGGTCTGTACTAAAGGAGGGGGGTTTGTCCTGGTGGGGGGTCTGTACTAATGGAGGGGGGTTGTCCTGGGGGGGTCTGTACTAATGAAGGGGGGATTTGTCCTGGGGGGTCTGTACTAATGGGGGGGTTGACCTGGGGGGGTCTGTACTAAAGGAGGGGGGTTTGTCCTGGTGGGGGGTCTGTACTAATGGAGGGGGTTTGTCCTGGGGGAGTCTGTACTAATGGGGGGGTTGTCCTGGGGGGGTCTGTACTAATGGGGGGGCTTGTCCTGGGGGGTCTGTACTAATGGAGGGGGGGTTGTCTTGGGGGGGTCTGTACTAATGAAGGGGGGATTTGTCCTGGGGGTGGCTGTACTAATGGAGGGATCTTGTCCTGGGGGGGTCTGCACTAATGGGGGGTTGTCCTGGGGGGTCTGTACTAATGGACGAGGGTTTGTCCTGGTGGGGGGTCTGTACTAATGGAGGGGGGGGTTCTCCTGGGGGGGCTTTACTAATGGAGAGGGCTTTGTCCTGGTGGGGGTCTGTACTAATGGAGGGGGGTTGTCCTGGGGGGGTCTGTACTAATAGAGGGGGGATTTGTCCTGGGGGGTCTGTACTAATGGGGGGTTGTCCTGGGGGGTCTGTACTAAAGGAGGGGGGTTTGTCCTGGTGGGAGGTCTGTACTAATGGAGGGGGGTTGTCCTGGGGGGGTCTGTACTAATAAAGGGGGGATTTGTCCTGGGGGGTCTGTACTAATGGGGGGGTTGTCCTGGGGGGGTCTGTACTAAAGGAGGGGGGTTTGTCCTGGTGGGGGGTCTGTACTAATGGAGGGGGTTTGTCCTGGGGGAGTCTGTACTAATGGGGGGGTTGTCCTGGGGGGGTCTGTACTAATGGGGGGCTTGTCCTTGGGGGTCTGTACTAATGGAGGGGGGGTTGTCTTGGGGGGTCTGTACTAATGAAGGGGGGATTTGTCCTGGGGGTGGCTGTACTAATGGAGGGATCTTGTCCTGGGGGGTCTGCACTAATGGGGGGGTTGTCCTGGGGGGGTCTGTACTAATGGACGAGGGTTTGTCCTGGTGGGGGGTCTGTACTAATGGAGGGGGGGTTCTCCTGGGGGGGCTTTACTAATGGAGAGGGCTTTGTCCTGGTGGGGGTCTGTACTAATGGAGGGGGGTTGTCCTGGGGGGGTCTGTACTAATAGAGGGGGGATTTGTCCTGGGGGGTCTGTACTAATGGGGGGGTTGTCCTGGGGGGTCTGTACTAAAGGAGGGGGGTTTGTCCTGGTGGGAGGTCTGTACTAATGGAGGGGGGTTGTCCTGGGGGGGTCTGTACTAATAAAGGGGGGATTTGTCCTGGGGGGTCTGTACTAATGGGGGGGTTGTCCTGGGGGGGTCTGTACTAAAGGAGGGGGGTTTGTCCTGGTGGGGGGTCTGTACTAATGGAGGGGGTTTGTCCTGGGGGAGTCTGTACTAATGGGGGGGTTGTCCTGGGGGGGTCTGTACTAATGGGGGGCTTGTCCTTGGGGGTCTGTACTAATGGAGGGGGGGTTGTCTTGGGGGGTCTGTACTAATGAAGGGGGGATTTGTCCTGGGGGTGGCTGTACTAATGGAGGGATCTTGTCCTGGGGGGTCTGCACTAATGGGGGGGTTGTCCTGGGGGGGTCTGTACTAATGGAGGGGGGTTTGTCCTGGTGGGGGGTCTGTACTAATGGAGGGGGGGTTCTCCTAGGGGGGCTGTACTAATGGAGAGGGCTTTGTCCTGGTGGGGGTCTGTACTAATGGAGGGGGGGTTGTCCTGGGGGGTCTGTACTAATGAAGGGGGATTTGTCCTGGGGGGGTCTGTACTAATGGCGGGGATTTTTCCTAGGGGGTCTGTACTAATGGAGGGGGGTTTGTCCTGGGGGGTCTGTACTAATGGAGGGGGGGTTTGTCCTGTTGGGGTCTGTACTAATGGAGTGGGTTTGTCCTGGGGGGGTCTGTACTAATAGAGGGGGGTTGTCCTGGGGGGGTCTGTACTAATGAAGGGGGGTTGTCCTGGGGGGTCTGTACTAATGAATGGGGGATTTGTCCTGGGGGGTCTGTACTAATGAATGGGGGATTTGTTCTGGGGGGGCTGTACTAATGCAGGGGGGTTTCTCCTGGGGAGTGGTCTGTACTAATGGAGGGGGGATTTGTCCTGGGGGGTCTGTACTAATGGAGGGGGTTTGTCCTGGGGGGTCTGTACTAATGGAGGGGGTTTGTCCTGGGGGGTCTGTACTAATGGAGGGGGGGTGTTTTTCCGGGGGGTCTGTACTAATGGAGGGGGGTTTGTCCTGGGGGGTCTGTACTAATGGACGGGGGTTTGTCCTGGTGGGGGGTCTGTACTAATGGAGGGGGGGTTTGTCCTGTGGGAGTCTGTACTAGTGGAGGGGGGGTTTCCTGGGGGGGTCTGTACTAATGGAGGGGGTTTAGTGACGTCACTGCAGCTGCGGGCTCTTCTTTTGCCCCTTCCCCTCCCTCTCCTCCACACGTGCACTGCTATACTAGTGAGCGGTGCTGGCCAGCACAGCCTCCCACTATGTTTCTTCCCCTGCCTTCATATCAGCCAGGGAAAAAATAGAATAGAAAAAGGAGCATAGAAGAGGATTGTGGCACATGTAGTCCCGAGGACTGACAGCCCCACTGTAACACGGAAACTGCAGCCCAAACAGCATGCTCAGCTGAATGGGAGAGAGAGAGACAGGAGCCTGGAAAGCTTTCAGGGAAGTACACCCTGGACTCCAGAGGGAGAGGGCAGTGCTGAGGGAACACCATCAGAGAGGGAACCCCACTGCCCTGCACCACCAGAGGGAAAGACACACAGCCTAGTGCCATCCCTGGTGGAGAAAGGAATGGAGTCATTGCCGGAATACAGATCTGGGTGCTACCCAGCGGAGTCGCCACGGGCAATTCAGAGTGAGCTGACTCCTGATCAGAGGAACCTTTGCTGTATCGCTGGGTCAGGTGAGAGGGCCGATCGGCCATTATCTACTAACGTCCATAGGAACTGCAGTCTCTGACCATCTTCTTGTTCTGACCATCTCTTGTATAATGTCTGCAGTCTCTGACAATCTCCTGTATTATGTCCGCAGTCTCTGACCATCTCCTGCACTATGTCTGCAGTCTCTGACCATCTCCTGTATCATGTCTGCAGTCTCTGACCATCTCCTGTATTATATCTGCAGTCTCTGACCATCTCTTGTATAATGTCTGCAGTCTCTGACCATCTCTTGTATAATGTCTGCAGTCTCTGACCATCTCTTGTATCATGTCTGCAGTCTCTGACCATCTCTTGTATCATGTCTTCAGTCTATGACCATCTCTTGTATCATGTCTGCAGTCTCTGACCATCTCCTGTATCATGTCTGCAGTCTCTGACCATCTCTTGTATCATGTCTGCAGTCTCTGACCATCTCCTGTACTATGTCTGCAGTCTCTGACCATCTCCTGTACTATGTCTACAGACTCTGACCATCTCCTGTAACATATCTGCAGTCTCTGACCATCTCCTTTACCATGTCTGAAGTCTCTGATCACCTCTTGTACCATGTCTGCAGTCTCTGATTATCTCCTGTACCATGTCTGGAGTCTCTGACCATCTCTTGTATCATGTCTGCAGTCTCTGACCATCTCCTGTATTATGTCTGCAGTCTCTGACCATCTCCTGTATTATGTCTGCAGTCTCTGACCATCTCCTGCACTATGTCTGCAGTCTCTGACCATCTCCTGTATCATGTCTGTAGTCTCTGACCATCTCCTGTATCATGTCTGTAGTCTCTGACCATCTCCTGTACTATGTCTGCAGTCTCTGACCATCTCCTGTACTATGATTGCAGTCTCTGACTGTCTCTTGTATCATGTCTGCAGTCTTTGACTGCATCCTGTATTATGTCTGGGGACTCTTTCTAACAGACAGCCCTCTCTGTGTGCATCAGAGAGACTCCCCTCCAGGTCTCATTAGTGTACAGGCTTCCTGTATTTTCTTTATTGTTAAGAGATCGTGGGAGGATCCTAGGGTAACAAAGACTTCTTAGGGGAGCAGCTCTGTGTTTGAGTCGTTGCCATAGAATCATTTGTAAAGGGGAGGAGTTGGTAAGATGACCACGCCCATGTGGGGGCGCCAGAAATATTTCTGCACCCAGGCGTCTGTAACCCTAGGATCGGCCCTGCTTCCATTTGCAAGTAGGAGTCATTTGTAAGTTGGATGTTTGAAAGTAGGGGGCCTGCTCTATATACTCTGCAGAAATTAGGGCCTTAGGTGTTGGTGTTGCCACAACACTGTAAGCCCTCACATTCACTCTTGGTGGGCATAGGAATGGGCCGTGCTGTGAAATATTAGATCAAGAATTGTAATTACATGCCATTGTTGAACAGTGGTAGAAAAATTGGGTCTTTGGTGGTGGTGGTGGTGGTGGTGGTGCTGGTGCCACAACACTGTAAGTCCTCACAGTTACTCTAGGTGAGCACTGGAAATATTATATCAAGAATTGTAATTACATGCACCTGTTGAACAGGGGCAGAAAAATTGGGCCTTTGGTGGTGGTGATGGTGGTGGTGTTGCCACAACACTGTAAGCCCTCACAGTTACTCTTGGTGGGTGCAGGTATGGGCCCTGCTGTGAAATATTAGATCAAGAATTGTAATTTACATGTCCCTGTTGAACAGGGGCAGAAAAACTGGGCCTTAGGCACTGGTGCCACAACACTGCAATCCCTCACAGATGCTATAGTTGGAGTGCAGGAATGAGCCCTGCTGCAAAGAATTGCATCAAAAATTGTAATTATATGCCCTTGTTAAACAGGGGCTGAAAATTTTGGCCTTGGGCACTGGTGCTGGTGCCACAACACTGCAACCCCTGACAGATACTTTAGTTGGAGCGCAGGAATGAGCCCTGCTGCAAAGTATTACATCAAAAATTGTAATTACACGCCCCTGTTAAACAGGGGCAGAAAAAGTGCCACAACACTGCAACCCCTCACAGATGCTTTAGTTGGAGTGCAGGAATGAGCCCTGCTGCAAAATATTGCATCAAAAATTGTAATTACATGCCCCTGTTAAACAGGGGCAGAAAAATTGGGCCTTGGTCACTGGTGGCGGTGCCCAGAACCAAAAATGTTCTTACAAGCTATCAGCATGAAAATTGAGGAGGAAGAGGATTGTGACTCAGCATAACAGGATAGTCACTCAGCATCAGCATAGGCAGTCTTGAAGGGATCTCACATTTTTAAAAAAATCAATCGGTTACATCAGCATCAGGTGCTTGGTAGCTGGTGATCCAAGACTGATTCATTTTTATGAAGGTCAGCCGATCGACCGATTCGGTGGACAGGCGCACCCTGTGATCGGTTATAAAGCCTCCAGCAGCACTGAATGTGCATTCCAAAAGAACGCTGGATGCAGGACAGGCCAGTAGCTCAACTGCATACTGTGCAAGCTCTGGCCAGTGATCCATACTCAAGACCCAGTAACCCAGAGGATTTTCGGTGGGAAAGGTGTCCAAGTCTGATCTTGCCCCTAGGTAATCCTGCACCATGAGAATCAGATGCTGGCGATGGTTGCTGGAACTGGTCAGACCTTGGGGCTGTGGAAAAAAAAATTGTCTGAACACATCCGTCAGACGCCACCTTCTCCATCGCTCCTTCTGTGACTGGCCTATACCTCAGCAACACGTTGTCCAGGAGGACCAGAAAACTGTAACCTCCCAGGCTCTGGAAACGCATTGCACAAACCTTTCTACAAGGCCTCCCGAAGATGTTTCATTGTCTGCTCCCTCTGCGACGGCTGATAAGGTCCGCAACCTTACCCTTGTAATGTGGATCAAGGAGGGTTGCCAGCCAGTAATCATCCCTCCCCTTGATACCATGAATACGAGGATCCTTCCACAGGCTTTGCAGGATCAGGGAAGCCATGCAGCATAGGTTTGCTGAGGCATTCGGTCCAGAGTCCTCTGGGTCACTAAGGACGACATGATCCACAGCCACCTCCTCCCAGCCACGTACAAGTCCATGGGTTTCTTCGGACTGTAAATGATCCCTTGAAGACTGCTGCTGATGCTGAGTGTCAGGTTCCACCTCCATGCTGACACAATCCTCCTCCTCCTCGTCCTCTTCCTGTGTGATCGGCGGGCATGCAGGAACACTGTCTGGATAAAGTGGGCCTTGAGAGCTAAGGAAGTCCTCCTCTTCCTTCCTCTGTTCTGCCTCAAGTGCCCTGTCAATTATTCCAGTGTGTGCTCCAACAGGTGGACAAGAGGGACAGCGTCACTGATGCATGCACTGTTACTGATCACAATCCTCGGGGCCTCTTCAAATGGTGGCAGGACAGTGCATGCATCCCTGATCATAGCCCACTGGTGTGGGGAAAAAAAAACAAGGTCTCCTGACCCTGTCCTGGTGCCATATTCACATAGGTACTCATTGATGGCCGTCTGCTGCTTGTGCAGCTGCTGCAGCAAGGTCAACATTGAGTTCCACCTGGTGGGCATGTCACAGATTAGGCGGTTCTTGGGCAGGTTAAATTCCTTTTGGAGGTCAGCCAGCAGAGCACTGGCATTATATGACCTGCGGAAATACACACAGACTTTCCTGGCCTGCCTCAGGACATCCTGTAAGCCCGGGTACCTGCCCAGAACTGCTGCACCACCAAGTTAAGGACATGAGCCAAACAGGGCACATGGGTCAGTTGTCCCTGTCGGAGGGCAGAGAGGAGGTTGGTGCCATTGTCGCAAACCACTATGCTTGCCTTAAGCTGGCATGGCATCAACCACCTCTGAACCCGCCCCTGCAGACCTGACAGAATCTCTATCCCAGTGTGGCTCCTGTCCCCCAAGCACACCAGCTCAAGCACCGCATAGCATCTTTTTGCCTGCGTGCTTGAGTAGCCCCTTGAACACCTACGGAGCACTGCTGGTTCAGAGGACAAATCAGGACAGGAAGAGGCCATGGAGGAAGAAGAAGAGGAGGGGGTGGAGGAGAAAGGTGTGGCAGCATCCCCTCTAGTAGGATTTTGGAGGCGTGGTGGTGGAACAACCTCCAACACTACTGCACCTTGTCCTGCATCCTTCCCAGCTGCCAGAAGAGTCACCCAGTGCACAGTGAAAGATAGGTAACGTCACTGTCCATGCCTGCTGGACCACGAGTCAGCGGTAATATGCACCTTACCGCTGACTGCCCTGTCCAGCGAGGCCAAGGCATTGCCTTCCACATGCTGCTAGAGAGCCGGAATTGCCTTCTGTGAGAAAAAGTGGCATTTGGGAACCTGCCACTGAGGAACCGCACATTCCACAAAGTCACGGAAGGGGGCAGAGTCTACCAACTGAAAAGGCAGCAGTTGAAGTGCTAGCAATTTAGCCAAGCTAGCATTCAATCGCTGGGCATGATGTGGATGGCTTGGAGCGAACTTCTTTCGGTGGTGCAGCAGCTGGGGCAGGGAAATTTGCCATGTACAATCTGACGTCGGTGTACCAATAGCAGATTGCCCGCAAGTACTTGGCTGTGACACACCTAATTCTACACCTTCATTCCTCTCAGTGCAGGTTTCAGAGAGGACTGAAGGTATAATGGGCTTGGAGATCGCAGCTGATAAGGAGCAAGGAGAGGTCCGATTTGTTCTTTGGTGTGGGTTTTTTAGGTACGCTTGTCAACGAACTGCATGGCAGGTCGACATATGTCTGGTCAAGCATGATACGCTTGAGACATATGTTGCAAATAGCAGTGGTGGGATCTGATGCACTCATCTTAAAAAAGGCCCACACCAAAGAACTTTTGGAATAACGCACAGAGACAGCAGCGACCCTGCACATGCAGAGCTCTGTGATGTGATGCAGTCAGTGTGCTGCCCTTAAGCTGGCCCCTGGAGGGCATCCTGCCTCATTGGAGATGTGCCTCCTACTCCTCCTCCTCCTCTCTCCTATCAGGCACCCACATGGAGTCAGTGACCTCATCATCCCCTCTCTCCTCATCACTGGAGCAAAGCTGACAGTATGCTGCAGCTGGGGGAACATGACTGCCAGATTGCTGTCCTTCTTGGGCACCCCCCTCTCTCTGGGCTCACGTTACTGCCTTCCTCTAGCTGGGTACCATCATTGGAGCCTTCAAAACGCTGGGCATCCTCCTGGAGCATATACCCAACACTGTGGTCAAACAGTTCGGGGGACTCCTCAGGAGGACATGGTGGGGCTAGGGAAGGAGTGACTGATGCCATTGAGCCGAGGGAAGAGGCCGCTTTGGCAGCTGCTTTGCCAGACAAAGTACCCTGAGCCTGGGTGAGAGAGAATGAGGAGGATGAGGGCGGCTTGCTCATCCACTCTACCAAGTCTTCCGCATGTTGCGGCTCAACACGGCCAACTGCCGAAAAAAAGGACAAGCATGTCCCACGGCCACGTTCTGATGAGGATGCACTGTCTCCATGACCAGCACTGTTGCTTCTAGACACAGAGCCTGCTTGCCCTCTTTTATTGGCTTGTGACTGTCTGCCTCTCCTTGTTTGCCTTCCAGATATACTAATGACCTGCAGTGAGATGTAGATGCACAAAGCTGGGATGTATATTTATATACTGATACTGCAGCTAGCAGAATCAACTGCCTGCCTGTAGTATTATTAGTATGAGAACACCAGCAATTGTCTTCAGGTAGCTTTAAGTGCACACTGTGCAGAGGACACAGTACATTAACTGTAAATACTGTACAGTAGCTGCCTGCCTGTGGTATTAATAGGAGCAGAACAACTGACACGTACCTTGGAGGTGAGCCTGACGTGCAGAGGGAGACCTCTCGTACGGCTCTGGTTCCGGAATCACTGGAGTGGGAACAGTGACCCTCGGAGCACAGCCGGGTAGGAGAGCCAGCAGGGTCCACTTGACTAGAGATGATGTCCACTTGACAGAGACAGGAACAGGATTGATTGCTGTGGATGCAGGAATGCTGAGAAGTAGCAGGCAGGTGCGCACAGAGGCAGGACTGTAAGCAGGTGCAAACGGGTGCAGGACTAGTAGGCAGATGCACACAGATGCAGGACTTGCAGGCAGATGCACACGGATGCAGGACTTGTAGGCAGATGCACATGGATGCAGGACTGGTAGGCAGATGCACACGGATGCAGGACAGCAGGCAGGAGCAGGGTCAAACAAGCCAGGTTACATCAGCGGATCAATCAAACAGAAGAAGCAGGCAGAGAATGGTCAAAGTCCAGGCAGAATCAGCAACAGGTGATCAAACAAACAGGAACACAGAGCAGGTCAAAGGCAAGCCAATGGGTTAGGAATGGAGACAGCAGCGAAGTCAGGAGAAGCCGTGTAACACTGGAGCAGATGCAGGTTCAGGATCAGGTACAGGATGAGCTGCAGATCAGACAGCAAGGATGCATTCTGAAGAGGCCCCTTTTAAGGATCACGGTGTGCCAAAGCTGCGTTACTGTGCGTGCGTCCGCGGTCATGCGCATTGGCGCACATCTATTTACTGCTGAATGTCTATGGACTGGAACACATCCCGATGGACCCGTGCGCCCGTAGCCAGTTGCAGAGCCATGTGCAGTACATCCATGACAACAACAGCAATTGTCTTAAGCTAGCTTTAGGTGCACACTATGCAGAGGACGCAGTACACTTATGCTCCGTACACACGGTCGGATTTTCCGATGGACAATGTCCGATCGGAGCGTGTTGTCAGAAATTCCGACCGTGTGTGGGCGCCATCGGACATTTTCCATCGGATTTTCCGACACACAAAGTTGGACAGCAGGAGATAAAATTTTCCGACAACAAAATCCGATCGCGTCAATTCCGACCGTGTGTGGCCTGTTCCGACGCACAAAGTGCCACGCATGCTCAGAAGAAATTCCGACACGGGACAGCTCGTTCTGGTAAACTCAGCGTTTGCAATGGATACAGCACTTTCATCACGCTGCAATGTTAAAAATGGTTTAATACAGCGCACTCTCTTCTTCT
Source organism: Aquarana catesbeiana (assembly GCF_042186555.1). Taxonomy (NCBI): domain Eukaryota; kingdom Metazoa; phylum Chordata; class Amphibia; order Anura; family Ranidae; genus Aquarana; species Aquarana catesbeiana. The sequence goes on from NC_133327.1 coordinate 7,377,603, forward strand.
TTATAATGTGACAAGAATTAAGTCGTTTTGCTGCTCATATTCACACACACTTCTCACAAACTTTTATTTGTGTTTTTTTAGTGGGATTCCCTCAATATATTGTTATTAGTTGTCACATCTGACAGTTTTATTTATTTTTTTTTTTTTTTGGATTTTCAGCATTTTTTTTTCTTTAATATTTGGATTTTTTCCAAGGCTGATCTTTGCTCAATGTTATTTTTATTTTTACTCCAGAATATTTTTGTGTGTGTTTTGTGTGTCAAGTTACCCCAACACCATTGATATCTTTTATTATTTAATCTCCAGGAGATTGTTTGGTGTTGGTGTCCCTTGTTCATTTCACATTGTATATTTGAAATGTACCTGAATCCTCACAAACAAACTGTCATTTTTGAAGTAAAACACATAGGAGAGTATAATTCAAAACAAAAATCCTTTATTAAGGGATCAGAACCAAACAAAGAGGAAGGCAACACTGGATCAACAGCAGAAATTAGCAAAGCCTGGGACCCCCACGGCAGACATCAATTCTTCAACATCAAAATTGGTGGCCTGAGGAGTCCATATGTAAGGGAGTGCAGTCTGGTCCAGAAGTCCCAGAGATCCGGATAGCAGCAGATGACATCTGTGTCCCCAGGCTGTGGTACCACAAGAGGCTGCATCTTTTGGCCAACCAGACTGAACCCAGGGCAATCACTGTCTGGTCTTCCTTCCATGCTTCCTTCCGGGCTGTGGCTGTGCAGTTGGAGATGTGGCAGGAGGAGGAGTAGGACCTGGAGGAGGAGGAGGAGGAGGACTGGGAGGACCTGGAGGAGAGGGAGGAGGAGGAGGAGGACCTGCAGGAGGAGGAGGAGGACCATCCCAAAGCTGTGTGTGAGGTATAATTTGGTCCCTCATACCTTTCTCCAGAGCCTCCGATATGAGGGCCTCACACATGGCTTTTTGGCCCTCCTCCATCCTCTGCATTTTATATGCCATGAATGCAGCAATGTTCTCCTGCCTGGTGTGGGGTGCTCCCAGGACCTCTGTAGCCCTCCAAAAGAATGCTATAGCCGCCTCCTCTAGGGCACTCATCCTACTGCCACTTTCTGTTTTCAGGTGTAGGGGAGGGACCTTGATATCAGCCAGCCGGCTCGGCCCGGCCACCTCCTGGCTGAGACTTCCCTGTGTATGAAAAAGGGACATGGTTGTAATGTTTTGCATCATCAATCACAATCCTAAATTAGTACTCCCAACTAACATCTAGTTATCATCATTGATTGGACAGGCAGAAATATTTAGAGGAATGCTATACCTGGCTAAGCCTCAGCCGGAGGGGAAGGAAGCGTGGAAGGAAGACTGGAGAGGGATGGCCTGGGTTCAGTCTGGCCTGCCAGAAAGTGCAGCCTGTCGTAGTACAACATGCTGGGGACATAGATGTCATCTGCTGCTCCGGATCTCTGTGAATCCAGGACTTTCTTGCGCTCCCTTAGATATGTGCTCCTCAGGCCACCAATGAAAATCTTTAAATAAGTGATGTCTGCCGTGGGGATCACCTGCTTCACAATTTCACACAGTTGCTCCAGTGCTGCCTTCCTCTTTGCTTGGTTCTTGAAATGGGGGTGGGTAATCTCCCACAGACAGGGCAGCTCACTTAGCATATCTATGAGTACTGACATGAAGTCATTATCTTTCATTAAGATATCCATGTTCACTGCAAGACACAACACAAGACAAAGCCCAATGACAGACAAAACTCTCCTAATCTTGTTACAATATAGGCCTCAATCTAGAAGCAGTATAGGCACAAGTTTGGCTCTTACCTTCGTTCTTACAATCGGCGCGTCCAATACTCTCTCCTCCGCTCACAGATCGTACGTAATACGCACGCGTGTTACGCTTTATACACACTGCGCATGCGTGTAACTCCGCCCGCCCCTGACGTTCTTTCTAGTCTATTCCCCGCCCCTTTTTGTTCGGTGCAGTGGGTGAAGAGCACATGGCGGAGTTACAGCAGGTGCGTGCTAATTCAAACAACGAGGAGGAGGAAAGCCCGGATCCAGGCACGTCCCGATCCAGAAGGAGACGTTTTAAGGCCACAAATATGTCGTTTGGGGAGATGTTGGAGATGGTCGACATCATGAAGAAGTCCGACTATGACGGAAAATATGGGCCTTACCCCAACCCCAACATCAGAAAGGCCAAGATCATGGCGAAAGTGGTCAGGAGTCTTGAGCGGAATTTCGGGGTACGAAGGTCTAAAGATCAGCTCAGGAAGCGGTGGTCGGACCTGAAGTTGAGAGAGCCAGAGCAGTACCGAAAGATCCGGAGAGTGCTGCAAAAAAGTAAGTAGTTGTGCTGTGTTCCTATTCTTTCTGTCTTTATTCCGTTCGTTCTGCTCCATATGCTTTTAGTAATTGTAACGTTTCAAAAGGTCAACTTTAATGTTCATGGGCCCATTATTCGTTCGTATAAAACATTTTTCTTTCGGCCTCTAGAACACCATTACATTTTCACACATTTTTGGGGGCCTACTTGGATGCCAAATATTTGTTTGTGTAGATGGGTTTGTTACTAGAATGAAATGCAAACTAGATTGTGTGTAAGGAGAGGACACTGAGCAGCTGTTTTCACATCTGGACACTGGAGCACTAGTGTGGGACCCCAGAACACCCTTTTTATTAGGGGGGCCACACAGGTGCTCCAGTGTATACTATAGGGGGGGCTACATCTGTGAAGCTTGTACCAAACAGGTAAAGTATTGCAGCTTGACAAAGGGCAATAAAAAATATACATCTTGGAACTCGGCTAAAATAGATAATTGTACCCCACTTCCAAGCAATGTTTCCTATTTCTAGTTCTGCCATCAAATATCTGTGTGCCAATTATACCATTTTTGTTTTACATAGGGGAGAAAAGACTTGGACACCCCTCATCCCAGGAGACCAGAGACCCCCCCTCTGGAAGAAGGGGAAATACCAACCCAAGAAGCTGAGCAGGAGGAAGAAGAAGATGTGGTGGAGATTGGCACCACAACAGGTGAGTGTCTGCGACCACAGACTCAGATAAAAGAGATGGATGGTGGCAGATTTTTGAGACCTTTTTTTTGTTCTTTATCTCTTTTTAGGTGATCGTGATCCAGAACGCTTTACATCTGAAAGTGCCCAGATACTCATCGGGGAGATCATGGGGTGTAATCTCCAATTGCAAAACATCCAGCAACAAATCACTGATGTTATTAAAAAACATAATAACATCATTGATGTTTTGGGGCGAATTTAAACCCCACAAAAATCACCTGTTTTATGTTACTAAAATTTTTACAATGTTTAGAAAAGCCAAATTTGGAGGATGCACACAGTGTGCCAACATGTGCTATCTGCCATCACGGGAGATCAATGGACGCGTTTTGGGGGTGCAACCCCTTCCTCAATTATAAAGTCGCATTGAGGAAGGGCTTGCTCCCCAAAAACACGTCCCTTGATCCCCCCCTGATGGCAGATAGCACATGTTGACATTCTGAACTTGGTGTGCATCTTCCAAATTTGGCTTTTCCAGGGGTGATTTCCCCCCATCTGAACGCTATATCAAACACAGTTCCTAAATACTCATGTCTGATATAGCCTTCAGGTTTTACCATATGTGAACTTTGTAAGTTCAAGTTTTTTGGCTTTCTTGTTGGTTTTACACAGGCCTGTTATCTGAAATGGATATTTCGATTTTTGATAATGCTACTGCAAACATTGTTATACAACAAACATGTTGGTTTGTTTTAAAAACCTTGCGGAAATGCACATGTGATTGTGCAGCTATAAAAAAGTGCCTTACTCAAGAATGTGTGGATTATTGTCTCAACACTACAACACTTTTGGGGTGATGTAATTGCTGTTTTATGCACAAATGGGGGTTATTTCCTAAGGGCAATTACACTTTGCACTACAAGTGCAGGTTCAGTGCAGTTGCAAGTGCACTTGTAGTGAAATGTGTTTTGGCATTTAGGAAGTACCAGCCAACACTATTTTTTATAAGGTTACCCAATCACGACATTTTCTGCACTCAAAACATTTCTGTCAGGGTCAGCTAAAACAAACACAAGCAGTAAATGTCCACCAAGAATTTCTTTTGTTTGTTTTTTATTTTACAAAGGTGTCACAGATTCTCTGGCATATTGATAGTCCCCCTACCCGCAAAGAACTCCAGGTAGCGTAACCGGACATCACGGGCATTCAGGGAGGGCAAGCCAGGACGGCCACTTTCAAGCGCCGTCAGTGTTGATGGATTTGGGATTCCGGCCTCAGGCCCAACTGAGCCAGCATAGTTGGCTGAATGTTTTCTTAAAAAATTATGGAGAACACAGCAGGCAAGTATTATATGGTTCAGTTTATACTCCGCCATATGGATGGGTGTCAGAAATAATCGGAACCGGCTGGCCAGGATTCCAAATGTGTTCTCCACCACTCTTCGGGCTCTGTTCCGGGGTGAGGGTCCTCATCGGGAATGGCCGCATCAGGTGGTCCCCCAGCGCAAATGCTTCATCAGCAACGAACACAAATGGGAGACCTTCAACATTGTCCTCTGGAGGTGGCAAGTCCAAGCTGCCATTCTGGAGACGCCTGTAGAACTCCGTCTGGGCGATCACTCCACCATCGGACATCTGGCCATTCTTCCCCACGTCCACATACAAGAAGTTGTAATTAGCCGACACCACCGCCAACATCACTATACTATTAAACCCCTTGTAATTATAATAGTACGACCCCGAGTTGGGTGGTGGGACGATGTGGACGTGTTTCCCATCAATTGCCCCTCCGCAGTTAGGAAAGTCCCACCGCTGGGCAAAGTGGGAGGCCACAGTCTGCCATTCCTGTGGCGTGGAAGGAAACTGTTGAGGAAAAAACAATAAACATTACTATTTTTTCACAGAAACATGGCAAGCAGATTATACACAAACATTATGGGGCAACCTCCAGATAGCATTTAATAAGGGGAATTTAACAAGGCCAAAGTATAAGGTACACCTATCATATTCCCCCTCCCCCCCTCTCATGGGCCATTTCTAACATTATGGGGGGGGAACTCTTGGACAGGTAACCCTCTTCACTTCATTTTGAGATGAATGCCTAAATACAGGGTATTACTTGGAACAGCCCCTCCTTAGTTACACTATTAGCAGACCACTGGACAGGTAAGAAGTGTCATAATACAAAGATATAAATACACACTGTACACATTTGAGCACATTTGGACATTCTGCTATTACCTATCAAGATAATAATAGGATACAAAACCTTTAAACAGTTCCATTGGAAAGTATACAGGCAGGCCCTTGCACTACATGCTTTGGGGAATTCATCCATAAATCTGACCAGTAAAGAGATGGGTATAGTGTGTATGGGTTTGGCAAAGTCAGCAGATAGATGATTGAGGGTAGAGAATTGGGATCAGCTGACTTAGCAGTTGGGGGAGGGAGGGTTACCAAAAATTTGTGGACACTACAAAAAAAGCCTCTGGCACTCTGCCTGAATTTAAAGCTAAAATAACATTAACAAACATTTTAGGGGGTGTTTGGGGTAAAGCACTACTATGGAGCTGATAAAATATATTGTTAAGTGACTACATGAGGTGAATATAGGGCAGGAGACACCATGCTGGAGAGGTTATTGAAGGGCAAATATGTATGAAGGACATAAAATAATAATTACATAAAAATCCAGCATGCATGAGGACAAAGGGGACATTCACAGCATATTCCAATCACGGTAATTAGGGAATGAGGAAAGAAATACAAGATATTAGCAAACATTCAATACAATAAAATATGATATAAAAGGATAAAAATCTTACCTTCATATACTCCTTCTGCAGGACCTGTATGATGGCAGAACAGGTCTCTGGGATGATGATACTCAGAGCCTGGGGGGAGATGCCTGTCGAGAACTTTAAGTCCTGCAGACTTCTCCCTGTGGCCAAATACCGCAGGGTAGCGACCAACCTCTGCTCCGCAGTGATGGCTTGCCTCATGCAGGTATCCTGCCTGCTGATATAGGGGGTCAGCGAAGCCAACAGACGGTGAAACACGGGGTCCGTCATCCTGAGAAAGTTCCTGAAATCATCAGGATTATTCTCACGGATCTCACGGAGCAAAGGCATATGACAGAACTGGTCACGCTGAAGCAACCAATTCTTGGTCCATGAACTCCTCCCCACCCTGTTCATGGACTGGACTTGTGTCAAGGTCAGGACCCCAACACCAAGCCCCCGCACAGCACGAACTCTACGTGGAGTACGCATACGAAACATGGCTAGAAAACGGTCGGCTGCTCAGAACGAAGTACCAGAACGCACTGAAGAACAGCAAGGCCTGTGAAGAGCGACCTGAAAACCAGTAACGAACGAACAAGAATACAGTGACTAAAGTCACGCGGAACTTGCTTGCACGCACTGAAGAGCAGATACAAACCCACAAGCACAAACTGAACGGCAGAAAACGATCTGAAAGCCACAAGTCTGAAAAAGCGCGAATCGTCTCTCACCAAACTTTTACTAACATGAGATTAGCAAAAGGAGCCCAAAGGGTGCCGCGCTTGGTTCTGAACCGGCCTTTTCTAGTCTCGTCATACGTGGTGTACGTGACCGCGTGGTTGTCGATTGGAAATTCCGACAGCTTTGTGCGACCATGTGTAGGCAAAACAAGTTTGAGCCAGCATCCGTCGGAAAAAATCCGAGGATTTTGTTGTCGGAATGTCCGAACAAAGTCCGACCGTGTGTACGGGGCATAACAGTAAATACTGCAGGTGCCTGCCTGTGGTATTAATAGGATCAGAACAACAGCAATTGTCTTCAGGTTGCTTTAGGTGCACACTATGCAGAGGACGCAGTACACTAACAGTAAATACTGCAGGTGCCTGCCTGTGGTATTAATATGATCAGAACAACAGCAATTGTCTTCAGGTTGCTTTAGGTGCACACTGTGCAGAGGACGCAGTACACTAACTGTAAATACTGCAGCTGCCTTTAATGCTCCTCCAGAGGATCTTCAGAGTATCAACTGAGCAGCATCCGGCAGTACAGACGTGCTGGACCCTTCACTCCCTGATGCTTAGTTGATACTCTGAAGATCCACTGGAGGAGCATTAAAGACCACTGTGCTCTTCATAGGGCAGCAGAAGGAGATGTGTGGCTCCTCAGAGGGAGTAAGTTGCAAATACCTGAATGCCAGGGAGTTGGCTTTTTTGGGTCCAGTTGTAGAAATGCAGAGTTATTCGGTGTGTGTTATCTGGAGAATCATTTAAAGATGGAGACGCCCTAGTGGAGGATGGATAAATAGAGGGTTAAAGGCTGATGATATGGTGTTGATGCTGGTTACTGACAGATTTGAGGTGAGAGTTCTGTGAGCTCATTTTCTGTTGGATATACATCACAGATGCGATTGAAGTTTAGAATTGGATATACTGAAGAGGGGATCTTCATACTGATATATCTACCTGCATCTGTGTATGGACTCCTATCATTTCACTTTTCACCATTTTTTGAAGACCCACGGTCTCCTTGTTTTCTCTGAACTTTATTATTATATATATTTTTATATATTGATTTTTACATTGACTTTCACATTATTGTCAGCTTCTTGAAGCTGAGTGCTGATTCACCATTGCGCAAGATCACTTTATATTCATTAATCCTTTTGGCTTGTCATGGTTAGACAGTAGGTATGTCTTTTGTTCTGGGGATCATTGTGTGCGTTCGGCTCTCCTGTGGGCCCCTTCCTCAGCTCCCGGGATGAGCCACCAGTTCTCATGTTCACATAGTCTAGACTTATTTGACATGTAAGTATCTAGTGGGATGAGTTTATTTCTCCCCTCTTTTATATATATAGTCTCCCTCATGTTTGGGTGTAACTTTGGACCATATTATTTATTTATGCTTTTTTACAGACATTGGTGCACTCGTCCTTGATGATGTGGTAGGCAACCACGAAACGTGCGTCGGGCCAACTTTGGTGCACCATTTTCTTTTTAGATGGATTTATTTCATCTACTCAGTAGCTACCCCACCATGTTGCTTTTCAAGCCATTATTTACTATAGGCAATTGACTGATACCTCAATATGTCATCTCTAAATTGCTATGATTGTTTTTATGAATATCTGGTAAATAATATGTGATCATTATGCCTATTTTTTATGTATGTACTCATATTGCCATGTCATGCTTTTTAATGATTAAAACATGTCTTGTTACATTGACTCGTCTTTTAGCCATGCTAGCTCTACCTCATTTAAAGTCCCAAACCCTCCCCTTTATTTCACAAGTAGGTATGTCCAAGTTTCTCTGTGTACCCTATAGTGTATGTTTGGGTTGCTATTATGAAAGTGGGTAATTTTAGTAATATTTGAGAGTATGATGTGGATATGGGTTGTTTGGATAGCAATTCTTTGTAGGTCAGTATGTTGTTTTGTAACCATGGTTGGCTTTTTAAATTAGGCTATTGTATACTCATAAATCTGTAATGGAAGATCAGTAGATTTTTCTAATGTATCAGGGGATACTATTGAATGTAGTTTGTTCTATGCTTTTAGTGTGGCATCGATGGAGGGAAATGCCCTATAGCATAGTTTCAGATGAGTCAGATGCGATAGTAAAAGAGAGGGTAGGTGTTTGTTGCTTGCCACATGTTTTTCAATGTGAACCCATAGTTTATCGGAGTGTGGATTGAACCACACATTGATCTGGTCTAAAAGGGCCACAAAGTAGCTGCTATTTTCCCCATCTAGGACAACTCATGACTGGATATATGCTGCAAGTCTTTCTTTATTGTATCTAGAAATTTAGGGAAGTTTGAGTCGTAAGTGGAGCTTGATGGATGATAGTGTTACCCCTAGATATGATAGGTTGTTAGTGACCCATTGGAAGGGAAATTTTACTTTAAGTTGGTCTACTAGTTTCCGTGTCAAACCTGTGGGCATAATGGTTGATTTATTTGTATTCAGCTTGTAATAGGATGCCAGTCCAAATTTATCCAGCAAATGCTTGTACATTTTCCAGTGAAGATGCCAGATTAGTTTGTGTTAAAAAACAACATCATCAGCAAATAGTCTTATTTTGTCGGAATATCCGCCTACCTCATTGCCTGAAATTGAGTCATAAGATCTAATGGCTTACGCCAGAGCCTCCATTAATAAAGAGAATATCAGGGGTGAAAGAGGGCACCCCTGGTGGGTGCCAATATTACTGCAAAATTTATCTGATGGGACATTGGATGTAAACACTTTGGCTGAAGGCTTTGTATAAAGGGCTGTTATTGCTGTGTAAATAAAGCCATGAAGGCCAAACTTCTTGAGAGTTGCACTTAAATACCCCCAGTGTACTCTATCAAATGCCTTTTCGGCATCAAGCGTCAGAATTACAGTGGGGGTAGTGCGAATTTCTGCTATATGTATAAGATTATGAAGCCGACGAGTACCATCAGGGGCCTGTCAACACTTTACAAAGCCCACTTGGTCTGCTTTGACCAGTTGCGGAGTAATTGCAGCCAGTTGATTAGTAATGATTTTTGCATAGATTTTTAAATCGGCGTTTAACAAAGAAATTCGTCTGAAATTTTGAGAGCTATCCAGATTCTTTTTCCGGTTTAGGCAGAGCAATGATTGTGACTTGAAGCCTCTCCTCTGGAAAAGAAGCAGTTGTGGCCGCATGGTTGAATAGGGTTTTTAAATGTGGTATAAGAATGGATGAGAACGTTTGGTAATATTCTGCTGTAAAACCTTCACTACCAGGTGATTTACGTGCTGGAAGAGTTTTAATGGTGTCTAGAATTTCTTTGTCCAGTATTGGTGAGTTGCCAGATGTCAGTGCTTCTACATTTAACGAGGGCAGATTAACTGTGCTCAGGAAAGTATTTATATTGGGTTATTTTGGTTGTGGGGTGTTTGGATCAGACTCCAAATTATAAAGGTTGCGATAGTATTTTTGGAAAGCGTTGGCTATCTTAGATGAGTGATACACTACTTTTTCCTGTGTGAGGATCTGTATTAGAGCCTAATTTAGAATGTTGTTGTCTTTTACGCAGGTAATTGGCCGAAAAGTCTACCCGCTTTGTTGCCATGCACAAATTTAGAGGCCTTAAAGCGTTTTAAAGAGGATTTATGAGTTGTTGCCTGCAGTCAAGGAGTTCTGATTGTGCAGTGGGTGTAGGGTTTTGTTTGTAATTCTAAGGCATTAGGGTTTGCAAGGAGAGTGGTAATTGCTTTGGCCTTCTGCTTCTTTTCCCTGGCTGCAGCCTGAATTAATAAACCTCTACTGTAAGCATTGTGTATACACCATAGCGACATTATATATATTCAGGATTATCATTAACATGAAAATATTCCTTAAGTAGCTTGGTTAGCCTCTCCTTATGGAGTGGGTTAGATAATATTGAAATATTATTTCTCCATAGGTAGGCTGGATTGTAGGAATTTTGTTCCTTTAACCACTTCATCCCTGGAAAATTTGACTGTTCAATGACCAGGCCATTTTCTGCGATTAGGCACTGCGTCGCTTTAACTGATAATTGAGCGGTCGTGTGACGTAGCACTCAAACAAAATTCAAACAAAATTTCTCAGTTTAGGCCGATATGTATTCTTCTACATATTTTTGGTAATAAAAATCGCAATAAGCGTATATTGATTGGTTTGTGCAAAAGTTATAGCGTCTACAATATAGAAGATAGATTTATAGCATTTTTAGTTATATTATTTTTTTTTACTAGTAATGGCCGTGATCTGCGATTTTTATCGGGACTGCAACATTATGGCGGACACATTGGACACATTTTTGGGACCACAGATGCACAGATACACAGATTACTGTAAAGATGTCACTGGCAGGGAAGGGGTTAACACTAAGGGGCGATCAAGGGGTTAACTGTGTTCCCTGACTGTGTGTTCTATCTGTAGGGGGAGGGGACTGACTAGAGGAAATGACAGATCGTGGTTCCTAGCTATTAGGAACTCACAATCTGTCTCTCCTTACAGAACAGAACAGGGATTTGTGTGTGTCCCCCGCGATGCAGAAGGCACGCACCTGCTATCCCACTTAAAGGGACCGATGTATAGCTACAACATTTTGCGGGATCATGCCGACCTGCCACAGTATAATGATGGCGGCTGGTCAGCAAGCAGTTAAGGTAATAGTCACCGGGAATGGTCTGACCAGGTTATTGTATGTATGGTCACCTCCAAGGTCCTTTGTAGAAGAGTAAGGTCAGACAGGAATAAGTCAATCCTCCAGTATGAGTTGTGAGGTGCTGAAAAGTAAGTATAATCCTTTTCAGTGGAGTTGATACATCTCCATGAATCATATAGATTTGCATTTATAGAAAAGATTTCGTCTCATATCTATGAGGGCCCTGAGGGGTGGAGCAGTCCATGACCTTATCCACTACACCAGTAGTAAGAAGAGCCATCAAAACTGTAATCCTTGAAGTGCCGTTTATTGGTACATCAGAGTGACAATAAAACAATGAAGCTGGCACGTTTCGGCAATAGCCTAAGTTGTAGCTAGTTTGAAACAGATATGGAAAAATATATATATACTCACATACACATGTGCAAATTGGCCTATCAGGTTGGTGTCACAGAAAATGAACATATTTGATTGATACCACCAATTATTCAAGTGGTCAGTGACTACCCCAGTTTTTAGCCAGCATGAGAAGTGGGAGAGGAATGAAAGGCAATATAAAAAGTTATTTTGTTGAGCCAAAAAGAAGTGTGTAGAAAAAATGCTACATGAAATGTTAGGACCTTATTACTCCAAGGTAGAAATATATTCCTTAAAAGAAAGGAAAAATGTTCAAAATGTTCAAATAAAATACTTTGTGGTAGCAACAAAATGTAAAGTCAAGATTAATGGCAGGATCAAAAGAAAAAAAAAAAAGAGGGGGATTAAATTTATGGCAGGATCACAAAAAGGGGGATTGAATCTATGGCAGGATCAAAAAAGAGATACAATTAATGAAAAAAGAGGGATGGAATTTATGGCAGGAACAAAGAAGAGGAATGCAATTTATGGCTGGATCAAAAATGAGGTTAAATGTATGGCAAAAGCGCAAAAAAAGGGGCTGAGTTCATGGCAGGATCAAAAAAAGGAAGATACAATTCATGAAAAAAGAGGGATTGCAGGATCAAAAAAAAAAGAGGGGGGGGGGGTGAAATTTATAACTGAATCAGAAAAGAGGGATTCAATTTATAACAGGATCAAAAAAGAGGGATTCAGTTTAAAGCAGGAACAAAGACGAAAGATACAATTAATGAAAAAAAAAAGGGATTCAATTTATGGCAGGATCAAGCAAAAAAAAAATCCTTTTCTTTTCCTTTTTTCTCTCTTTCCTTCTCTTCCTCTTTTCCTATCTTCCCTTATCTTCCTTTCTTTCTTCCTTCTCTTCCTTCTTTCCCCTCTCCTTTTCCTTTCCCCTTCTCTCTTTTCTCTTTCCCTTTTGTTGGGCAGGAGGAAAAAAATAGAGGGCAAAAAACAAGCACAGAAGGAACATACTGAGACAAAAAGACAAATTCTGAAGCAGGTGACAATAAAACTGAAGATGGGATGGGATGATGTAATTTGAGAAATAGATCCACATCCCATCTGTGGTTCATACCTGTGGGGATACATGTCCCCAACAGGAAAATCCACTTAACTTTCTGTTCCAGTCGCCTTCTGTGCCTGTCTCCTCCACCTACTGACATTTTGATTTTTTTTGAACTGCAGAGAAAGAGAAGGAATCCATGTTACCATCATGTATAAATTTAAAATGTTTAGATACATTGGATAACCTTTTATCATTACTATATGCTGCTCCGTTATAATGTTCACTAATCCTTGTGCGAAGGGGCCTAGTGGTGCATCCTACATATTGTAATTTACAAACATCACATTCTATCACGTAGACTACATATTGAGTACTACAATTTATAAAATCCTTAATATTATTACGGTACGAGGAGATAGACTTGTGATTCTTGTTATGTTTGTTACAATACCTACAAGTATTTAAACCACAACTATACGAGCCACTAGTACTGAGCCACGTTTTGGAAATAGTGGTGGTTCGATGTAGACTGTGCGACAAAGAGTTACCTAAAGTTGGGGCAAGACGACAAGAGAAATTACACCCTTTAGAAAGCACATCTATTAGGTCCTTGTCACCATAAAGAATGGGAAGATGTTTATTGACAATCTGTTTGATCTGATTAAACTCTCTGGAAAAAGTGGTGACAAAGGTAAGGGAACTCTTGTCCTTGTTCTTTTGATTTTTATGTTGTGTATATTTTGAAGAGCAAGGGGATTTCTCTATTGTACCTGTCCTTCTCTGAGGCAAATGGCTCTATTAATATGCTACTTCTGATAGCCTCTATCACTTAATCGTTTTGAGATGTTAGCGCATTCTAGCTGAAAACTTTCCGGGATGGAGCAGTGGCGCTTAGCTCTAATAAACTCACCCACCGGGATGGAAGGAATAGTGTGGGGGGGATGGCAGCTGGAGGCCAGAAGTAAGGAATTTCCGGCAGTAGGTTTACGGAAGGTTCCAGTATTTATAAGACCAGTGCTGGGGTTACCCCTGAGTGTGATATCTAGAAAATCAATCATGATCTTATTTCTCACATAAGAGAATTCAAGATTAAGGATGTTATTATTAAGGTATGAAACAAAAGAAGTTAAAGCTGGGTTTCACCCAAATTTTTAACTTAATCATTTTTAACTTAATCTTACCCCATTCAGTAGATTTTATTTCATAGATGCTCAAATGCCGCACTAAAAATTTTTTATCGCCGTAATTACCTTTATACTTTACTTTATAGTTGCACTTCCTGTCTCTCCACCCGTGGGAGTAGGCGTGTTTAATGCCTTTCCCCTGTTCCGCACTGTCTCTTGGGAGCTTTGTGTCAGGCTTCCCAAGATTCAGTGAGGAACGCCGTCATGCTAAAAACTCGAGAGGTCTTGGAACAGAATGACGCTGGTCACGTGATGAGGGCGTGTCTGAAATCGCCATTTTAAACGAGGGCATGCAGGTGAATTTGCCATTAATACATCAGCACACGAGGCGAAGGCTGCAATACAAAGGAGGACACAGAGAAACTTCACCTTTGGACCTGCTCTTATTATAAAAACAAAAGGTAAGTAATCTTACTTACATTGTATAATTAGACTCATTATGTGTCTAATTATACATATATTAGTATTCTGAAACTGAGTAATGTATTTTTTGTTTTTTTTATCTTCACCTGTATAATTAATTATTTAACGTTTACATATAATAATCTGATTTAATTTTTTATTAAATTTGTATCAATTACTTTTTTTATATATTTCTCAATTATTTTTAATACATTTTTATAAGTAAAAATATTTATTTTAATACTGTTTATGTGAGTTTATTGCTTGTAGATTGTTAAAACATTTTTTTTTAATTGATTATTTCTTATTTTACTTTTTTTAAATTTTTTTAGATAATATTGTAGAGATTCGGTACGGCAAACTAAATTTCTTTAGGTAAACGAAATTCCATATAATTACAGGTATGTTAAAATCTAGTAATAAAGTGCTTTCGCGCTACTATGGACTAGTGAGTGCAATAGGTGTGTAAAAAAATGAAAAATTTAAAATAGAATTAAAAATGCAGCAAAATCTATAAGTGTAACACATAACACTAGACAGTGAGTATTGATAAAGTGATTTTGCGCAAATAGTGACAAATGATTCTAAATATATTGATCTATACACTTCAGAAGAACATTTATAATGATATGCAGTAAAATTATAAATATAAATATTGCTTTTACTGTGTAAAATCTCACATAGTGCTTAATATAATGTGCATGAATTTAACTGACCTGGTGAAAATAAAGTAATTTAAGTGTAAATACCCCGGTGTGGGTGGAAGCGCAATAGAAAAGTATATATAACTAGAAAAGCTACAATTTCTGGGGAAATTGTGAAAAATGTTCTTGCCTCTACAACTGGAGTGGGCGGAGTAACTGGATGGAGTGGCTTGAGTAACTGTGAAAAGTGTTAAAAAGCTTAATATTTTAAAAAGTATAAATAGTAGTAAAAAAATTGAAGTCCCATCATTAGCTGAAAGAGCTGAACATTTTTTTCAAAAGTTTTTTTTTTCAAAAATGAATTATTTTTTTTCAAAAATTTTTTTTTTTAAATTAAATTTTTTTTTTCAAAAATATTTTTTTTTTCAAAAATGAATTTTTTTTTTCAAAAATGAAATTTTTTTTTTTTCAAAAATGATTTTTTTTTTTTCAAAAATGAATTATTTTTTTTCAAAAATGAATTTTTTTTTCAAAAATGAATTTTTTTTTTCAAAAATGATTTTTTTTTCAAAAATTTTTTTTTTTTTTTCAAAAATGATTTTTTTTTTTCAAAAATTATTTTTTTTTTTTCAAAAATAATTTTTTTTTTCATGGGGCGGTCATAATGTTTTGGCTGATCAAGGGGTTGTCAGCTTTTGTCACTTCCCACTCTAGTTTTTAACATTTCACCATTCATTCCTATGGGACCAATTTCGCCGCAAAAACGACAATATTTCATGAACCAATCGGTGAAACGTTCCACATAATAATTTTTTTTTTCATGGGGCGGTCATAATGTTTTGGCTGATTATGGAGTGGTCATAATGTTTTGGCTGATCATGCGGTTGTCAGCTTTTGTCACCTCCCACTCTAGTTTTGAACATTTCGCCATTCATTCCTATGGGACCAATTTCACCGCAAAAACTACGATATTTCATGAACCATTCGGCGAAACTTTCCACAAAGTAATAGCACACCAATTAAATGACATTGAGGCCGGATTCACACTGGTATTTTTCAGCTTTTCACAGAGTTCCACAAGGTAATAGCACACCAAATAAATGACATTGACGCCGGATTCACACTGGTATTTTTCAGCTTTTCACAAAGTTCCACAAGGTAATAGCACACCAATTAAATGACATTGAACATTTCGCCATTCATTCCTATGGGACCAATTTCGCCGCAAAAACGACAATATTTCGTGGACCATTCAGCGAAACGTTCCACAAAGTAAAAGCACACCAATCAGGAACAATCCGCACGTTTCGGTATATTACTTGTCTCTGTAGTGTAAAAACTGTGGGAGGAGTCTACAAGCATTATCAAGTCTAGCAGATGAAGGTATGACCACATGCATTTGGGGTGTCTCAGCATCTTGTGTTTACAACCACTGTTTCCTAGCAACGCTCATGTCCTGTTTATGCTTCACAAATACTGCTCAATACACAATACACAGGACCATGATAGCTGTAGTAACTGTGCAGTAATTCAAATGGCCGTATTTTAAAAACTATAAATCCTACAGGGAAGATCTTTATATTGTGAGAATCACAAGACCCAGACCTAGATTTTGATACATAGTATGTCTCTGAAATATGAAAATTGAAGGCACAGTCACAGTTTAGAAATTGCCCTTCAAATTTGAAGGGGCTAGAGTGTAGTTTCAATGAATGTCAATAGACGGTGTGAGTTGCAAACAAATGGTCATATTGTGAAAACTATCAGGGCTATGGCTTAGCCGTGGACATGTTTAGTGGCAGCAGGGATAGCTGAACGTTTTGATATAAGATTTGTGTAGGTGGGCTTGAAAATGAGGGAGTGGCGGCAGTTTAGAAATCATGTTCTGATTTTTCAGCTTTTGTCACCTCCCACTCTAGTTTCCCCATTCATTCCTATGGGACCAATTTTGCCGCAAAAACTACGATATTTCATGAACCATTCGGCAAAACATTCCACAAAGTAATAGCACACCATTCGGGAACAATCCGCACGTTTCGGTATATTACTTGTCTATGTAGTGTAAAAATTGTGGGAGGAGTTAGGGTGGTAAATTTGGCTATAATAATAATAATATATATGTGAGATAACAGTAAGTGGTCTTGCTATGCAAGAACACTTAAAAATCTAAAAATAATCTAAAATATAAATCTGAAATACAAATCACTTTGAATTCCAAATCAAAATAGTGATAAAAAGTCCAGTAATAATGTAGTCAAATGAGAGGTAATAAAGTTCTGTTGTTATTAAAAATCGGTGCAGGTGATTGTTCACAATAGTCCTATTGTGGCTTCCTTTTCAGTGTGGTCTCCCAGGACTCTTACCTGAATATTGACAATAGTATGCAGTCACCACTAGGGGCATCCCTTGGTTTCCCAGGATGGTAAATCAGGTATCTCTAGGTGGTATAATGGGCAGTATTCCTTCTCAGAGTGCAGCAGTGTGTGGTCCAATCACATCGTGCAGGGAGGTACCTCCGTGTAAGAGAGGAAGCAAGGGGGAGAAAAGAACCTCCAATAGTGTAATATGTCAGGTCCAAAACATGTTTATTAAAATCTAATAGCATAGACTCTTACACAATATAAGGTAAAATCACACAGGGAACAAATTAGGCATTGTTCCTCGCCTTCTCCCGTCACTTCCGGTCGCGGCTCTTCCCGGCCAATCCCTACGCGTTACGTTGTTTCACACAACTTCATCTGGGGAGAAGTTTTTGAAGACAAGTGTTTTTTATTTATTTCAAAACCATGCATTTTTGTATGTATAATGTTTCATTTGTTATGTAAATTATTATTTCTCTCTCTCTTTCCTCCCTCTTTCCCCTCTCTCCTCTCTCTTTCTCCTCTCTCTCCTTTCTTTCTCCTCTCTCTCTATATTTCCCCTCTCTCTCCTCTCTCTTTCCTCTCTCTTTCCCTTCTCTCTCTCTCTCTCTCTCTCTCTCTCTTTCCCTTCTCTGTCTCTCTCTCGTTCCCTTCTTTCTCTCTCTCTTCCTTTCCCCTCTCTCTCTTCCCTCTCTCTCTTCCTTTCCTCTCTCTCTCTTCCTTTACTCTCTCTCTTCCTTTCTCCTCTCTCTCTTCCTTTCCCCTCTCTCTCCCCCTGTCTCTCTGCCTCTGTGCCTCTCTCTACCCCCTATCTATTTTGAAGACAAGTGTTTTTGATTTATTTCAAAACCATGCATTTTTGTATGTATAATGTTTTATTTGTTATGTAAATTATTATTTCTCTCTCTTTCTCTCTCTCTCCCTCTCTCTCTCTCACTCCCCTATCTCTTTCCCCTCTCTCCTCTCTCTTTCCCCTCTCTCTCTCCTCTCTCCTCTCTTTCCCCTCTCTCTTTCCTCTCTCTTTCCCCTCACTCTTTCCTCTCTCTTTCCCCTCACTCTTTCCCCTCTCTCTCTCTCTCTCTCTCTCTCTCTTTCCCTTCTCTCTCTCTTTTTCCCTTCTCTCTCTCTCTCTTCCGTATCTCTCTTCTCTCTCTCTCTGCCTCATCTCTCTTCTCTCTCTCTCTCTTCCTTTCCCTACGCCCCCCCCCCCTCTCCCCTCTCTGTCTCTTTCCTCTCTCTCTCCCCTCTCTCTCTCTTTCCGTTCTCTTTCTTTCCATTCTCTCTCTCTTTCCCTTCTCTCTCTCTTTCTTTCTTTCTCTCTCTCTTTCTTTCTCTTTCTTTTTCTCTCTCTCTCTTTAAAAAAAACCATATCAATGAAAAATTAAATAATAAATTGATATATATCTTTTAGTCTCTTATTTTTATATTGTTTATCTATATGAAATATATTTGATTGTAATCTAATTTAATAAATAAAGATTTATATTAAAATAATTTTTTGTATTTTTTTATTTTAATATTTCAATTACGTTGTTATTAAAATAATAAATAATATTTATAAGAATAGTCTCTAAAAATAAGGCTCTAGATTACTTTAAAAAAAAAAAAATTTAATTATTTAGAGTGTATGAATATAGTATAAAATATTTTCGATAATCACAACTTAAAAAGTTTTTTAAAATAAATATTTCAATATCTAACCATTGTTTTAATTCTCTATGTTTACTTAATTTTTATTTCCATACCTATTTTATACAGCGCTATCAAAGATAACAAATAATGTATACACTAACTAAATCTTTTTATGTATTCAGTAGAAATGCCAGGCTGCTTTGCAAAATTTTTCACCAACTACAGTACTTCAAAAAAAAAAAAAAAAACAAGCCAACGTAAGTAATCATGCCTTTCCTAGGGATGATCAGCAAATTAAAGTTTGGCTGGAAAATGCTGGAATAGAGCCAGGAATGATAGACGATTACATTCCACTTATCAAAGCAGACATTCGGGCAGACTTGTATCGAATGTGTTCGGTTCACTTCGACAATCATTGTTTTCAATTACATGGAACACAAAGGAAACTAAGACCTCAATCTATACCAACAATTTTCAATGAATTACTACCCCAAAAATCAATGGTAGATAAATGTATCAGCAGACTGGAAAAAAATCAAAATGCATATTCCATGACGGCGGGAACTTCGAAGACTTCATTAGCCAGCAGTAGATGTACATGCCAATGTCATCTACTTACTCAATGTACAAATGTGACAATGAACAAAGCTGGCACACAAACTGACCAATTTGATTTCCCAATGTCGGAATCTGAAGGCAGCTATTCAAAAAAAGCCAGTCCACGATCTCTAAGTTAGATCATTTGTATTCAATGGGTTCAATGACACCACCGTATATATCAACACCTGAAAGTCATCAAAAAACATCAGAAGTGCAACCACTGACCCCTCTATCACCCTCATCTGTCTTGTCTACACCTTCACAAATACCAAAGAAAACAAAAGCAATTTGTAATCCGTATGTTGATAGTCCAGAAGTTGGTCATAAAAGAAGAAAATTGTCCTATGCTGACGACCCAAGTTTTCATGAGTCTGAATGTGAAACACCCCAAAAAAGTGAGCTCAGTATTTGTGAAAGTGTAGAGGAAAGACAAAAAGAAGAAACACTTCCTCATCCATTAAATTTGGTGAAAGAAAAAAAAATGTATTGTGTTTGAAAGCAGCCTTGATAAACTGCTATATGCAATGTGTTGTCCTGATCAAGACTGTTCTTTCAAGCATTATAAAAATAGAGAAACAAATTGTTGGAACAATGTCTTGAAGTCGTGGGAAAGCCAGCCCAAAATCAAGCATTATCCAGCGGGTGACATTTTGCTGTCTGGGGCCTTATGTGTAAGTGGAGGCAGCTATGCCAAAGTTCGCGAAATGTTCGATCTATGCGGCATAATCTTCATACAACAGAGCTCAAAATGTATACATTTTTAAAGCAATTGATCACAGTTGGCAAGAGAACATTTCAAATGTGATTGATGAATTGTCTGAAAAACAATTTCTTGTAGGGGAAGGTCAATGTGACAGCCCTGGGTTTTCAGCAAAGTACTCCACTTACACTTTCATGGATCTCTTTTCCAAAAAATTGTGGACTTTGAATTAGTGCAGGTGTCAAAAACTATTTCATCAGTTGCTATGGAGAAGTTTGGATTTACCAAATGTTTAGATCGCATAATTGGCAAAAAATTGGATATTCAATTTGTGGGAACAGATCGACACACTGGCATTCGACAAATTACAAACAACAAATGAAAAATATAAAAATATTAATCATCAATTTAACATTTGGCATTACGTGAAAAATTTAAAAAGAAAATTGCACTTTTGCCGTGGGTTGCACCCATACTGAATCATTTTTATTGTTGTAGTAGAGCTTGTCAAGGAAACGAGACTGTTTTTAAAGAACTTTGGCAATCTGTACTACATCATGTTGTAAATGTTCATGTATGGAAAATTGGAGATGTAGAGCACAAATGCTTGCACAATGAGATCGATGAGGATTCTTCGACTGTTCCCTGGTTAATCCAACAGACACCTGCATTTCATGCATTGTCCACAATTGTACTAGATGCTCAATTGGAAAAGGACATGAAACATCTAACTTTTTTTGTCAAACTGGGGCTATAGAAATATATCACAGTATGATTCTAAAATATCGCCCAAAACTAATTCAGCCAGAACAAAATTGGTAGCACTATGCCACAAGCATAATGTGATACGCAACCCCGCTCTGACAAAAAAATAGATGAAAGAGGAGAAGAAATTTTGGTGGAACGAAAAAATTTGGACTTTCCAAGAGGTAGAAAGAAGTGGATTATGCGTAATGTATTCCAAAAAATGGACAATGAACATGCCATCCACATTCTTTCCAAGATGATTAGCATTGTTGAGGGAACCCTAATTATCGGGGGGTGTTTGGCTCATCCTTACCCGGAGGATGAAAGCTGGAAAATAACAATAATTGGTTGCGGTCAGTGGGTTTTCTATATATATCACTGACTATATGTCCATTCTTAATAGATAGAAGTGTATCCAAGAATGGAACTGCCTCTGAATTGCTCAACATATTAAATTTCAATTTTTATTTAAAAAATGTTCTTATATAAATAATATATATTTTTTTTTATTAAAATTTTTATTAGGGAAAATACTGCAGTACCCACAGGATCTGTATCCAGGAGTTATAGTTCCATGACAGAAGAGGAAAGAGTAAGTAATATCTTCAATTTATATAAATATCGACATATCTCAGTTCACTCTCTATATATGTATAAACATATAGTTTTTTTTATTTATTTGTGTGTATATATATATATATTTATATATATCTATATATATATATATATAGATCTATATATATATATATATACAGACCAAAACTTCGCAAGAACATTAGAACCCCATTGAAATCTATGGGACTCGAACGTTCGAAATCAAAAGTGCTCATTTTAAAGGCTAATTTGCATGGTATTGTCCTAAAAAAGGTTTGGGGACCTGGGTCCTGCCAAAGGGGACAAGTATCAATGCAAAAAAAAGTTTTAAAAATTGACATTTTTTCGGGAGCAGTGATTTTAATAATGCTTAAAGTCAAACAATAAAAGTGTAATATTCCTTTAAATTTTGTACCTGGGGGGTGTCTATAGTATGCCTGTAAAGGGGCGCATGTTTCCCGTGTTTAGAACAGTCTGACAGCAAAATGACATTTCAAAGGAAAAAAGTCATTTAAAACCATTTAAAATGCCTTTATTTAAATGCTTCTTCTTTCCATCTTCTTTCTTCTAACCTCTTTCTTCCTTCATCCTTCGGTTTCTTTCTCCATCTTCTTCTGGTTCTTGTGGTTCTTTTGGTTCTTCCTCCGGTGTTCTTGTCCAGCATCTTCTTCCACGGAGTCTCCTTCTCTTTATCTTCTTTTCTTCATCTTCTTCTCCGGGCATGATGGCATGGAGGGAGGCTCCCGCTGTGTGACGCTTCTCCTCTTCTGACGGTTCTTAAATAATGGAGGGCAGGGCCAACCAGTGACCCCGCCCCCCTCTGACGCACGGGGACTTGACGGGGATGTCCCTGTGGCATTCCCCGTGACATCAGAGGGTGGCGGGGTCACCCGCCCTCCGTTATTTAAGAACCGTCAGAAGAGGAGAAGCATCACACAGCGGGAGCCTCCCATCCAATCGTGGATGCGGAGCGGCCCAAGAAAAGAAGATGAAGAGAAGAAGGCACCGCTGAGGAAGATGCCGGACGAGAACACCGGAGGAAGAACCAGAAGATCCAGAAGAACCAGAAGAAGAAGAAGAAACCGAAGGAAGATATAAGATAGAAGAATTAAAAATTTGTCATTTTTGTCATTTTTAACATTTTTGACAATTTTTTGAGATGGTAGGGGTACTTTTGTACCCCCTTACCATTTCACATGGGGGGAGGGCTGGGATCTGGGGGTCCCCTTGTTAAAGGGGGCTTCCAGATTCTGATAAGCCCCCCACCCGCAGACCCCCACAACCACCAAGCAAGGGTTGTGGGGATGAGGCCCTTGTCCCCATCAACATGGGGACAAGGTGTTTTGTTGGGCTACCCCAAAGCACCCTCCCAATGTTGAGGGCATGTGGCCTGGTACAGTTCAGGAGGGGGGCGCTCTCTTGTCCCCCCTCTTTTCCTGTGGCCTGCCAGGTTGCGTGCTCAGATAAGGGTCTGGTATGGATTTTTGGGGGGACCCCACGCCAATTTTTTTCTTTATTTTGGCACGGGGTTCCCCTTGAAATCCATACCAGACCTGAAGGGTCTGGCATAAATTTTGAGGGGGACCCCATGCCATTTTTTTTTAAATTTTGGCCGGGGTTACCCTTAATATCCATACCAGACCTGAAGGGCCTGGTATGGAATTTAGGGGGACCCCCCACATAATTTTTTTTTAAATTTTGGTTCGGGGTTCCCCTGTGGGGAATTCCCATGCCATTTTTATCAATGAACTGTTATGTGTATTGTCGGACCAGCAATTCATTAATAGTCACGATAAAAACAGCATGGAAATTCCCCACAGGGGAACCCCGAACCAAAATTTAAAAAAAAAAATGACATGGGGGTCCCCCTAAATTCCATACCAGGCCCTTCAGGTCTGGCATGGATATTAAGGGGAACGCCGTGCCAACATTTTTAAAAAAATGGCGTGGGGTACCCCAAAAATACATACCAGACCCTTATTCGAGCACGCAACCTGGCAGAGGAAAAGTGGGAGGATGAGAGAGCGTCCCCCCTCCTGAACTGTACCAGGCCACATGCCCTCAACATTGTGAGGGTGCTTTGGGGTATCCCCCAAAACACCTTGTCCCCATGTTGATGGGGACAAGGGCCTCATCCCCACAACCCTTGCCCAGTGGTTGTGGGGGTCTGCGGGCGGGGGGCTTATCGCAATCTGGAAGCCCCCTTTAACAAGGG
Source organism: Aquarana catesbeiana (assembly GCF_042186555.1). Lineage (NCBI taxonomy): Eukaryota > Metazoa > Chordata > Amphibia > Anura > Ranidae > Aquarana > Aquarana catesbeiana. The sequence goes on from NC_133327.1 coordinate 7,401,228, forward strand.
GACCCCCAGATCCCGGCCCTCCTCTCTGTGTGAAATGGTAAGGGGGTAAGAAAGTACCCCTACCATTTCACAAAAAAAGTGTCAAAAATGTTAAAAGTGACAAGAGACAGTTTTTGACAATTCCTTTATTTAAATGCTTCTTCTTTCTTCTATTTTCTTTCTTCTATCTTCTATCTTCCTTCAGTTTCTTTCTCCATCTTCTTCTTCTGGTTCTTCTGGATCTTCTGGTTCTTCCTCCGGTGTTCTTGACCAACATCTTCCTAAGCAGCGCCTTCTTCTCTTCATCTTCTTTTCTCAGGCCGCTCCGCATCCACGATTGGATGGGAGGCTCCCGCTGTGTGACGCTTCTCCTCTTCTGATGGTTCTTAAATAATGGAGGGCGGGTGACCCCGCCCCCCTCTGACATCACGGGGAATGCCGCAGGGAAGTCCCCGTGTGTCAGAGGGGGGTGGGGTCCCCGGGTGGCCCTGCCCTCCATTATTTAAGAACCGTCAGAAGAGGAGAAGCGTCACACAGTGGGAGCCTCCCTCCATGCCATCATGGATGCGGCCCGAGAAGAAGATTAAGAAAAGAAGATAAAGAGAAGGAGATGCCGCGGAGGAAGATGCTGGACGAGAACACCGGAGGAAGAACCAGAAGAACCAGAAGAAGAAGATGGAGGAAGAAACTGAAGGATGAAGGAAGAAAAAAGTTAGAAGAAAGAAGATGGAAAGAAGAAGCATTTAAATAAAGGAATTGTCAAAAACTGTCTCTTGTCATTTTTAACATTTTTGACAGTTTTTTTGTGACCCCTTACCATTTCACACAGGGGGAGGGCCGGGATCTGGGGGTCCCCTTGTTAAAGGGGGCTTCCAGATTCCGATAAGCCCCCCCACCCGCAGACCCCCACAACCACCAGCCAAGGGTTGTGGGGATGAGGCCCTTGTCCTCATAAAGATGGGGACAAGGTGCTTTAGGGGGGACCCCAAAGCACCCTCCCAATGTTGAGGGCATGTGGCCTGGTACGGTTCAGGAGGGGGGTGCTCTCTCGTCCCCCCCTCTTTTCCTGCAGCCTGCCAGGTTGTGTGCTCGGATAAGGGTCTGGTATGAATTTTGAGGGGGACCCCTACGTCATTTTTAAAAAAATTTTGGCGCGGGGTTCCCCTTGATATCCACACCAGACCTGAAGGGCCTGGTATTGAATTTAGGGGGACCCCCACGTCATTTTTTTTTAAATTTTGGTTCAGGGTTCCCCTGTGGGGAATTCCCACACTGTTTTTATCAATTAACTTTTATGTGTATTGTCGGACCTGCAATTCATTATAGCCGCAAATAGTTTTAAATGACTTTTTTCCTTTGAAATGTCATTTTGCTGTCAGACTGTTCTAAACATGGGAAACATGAGCCCCTTTATAGGCATACTATAGACACCCCCAGGTACGAAATTTAAAGGAATATTACACTTTTATTGTTTGACTTTAAGCATTATTAAAATCACTGCTCCTGAAAAAATGGCCGTTTTTAAAACTTTTTTTTGCATTTATCCATGTCCCCTGGGGCAGGACCCAGGTCCCCAAACACTTTTTATGACAATACCATGCATATAAGCCTTTAAAATTATCACTTTTGATTTCTCCCATAGACTTTTAAAGGGTGTTCCGCAGCATTCCTCACAAAAACCAAAAACTCTGCGCTTACTTTGTTAGGATAGCAGCTCGCACAACAAAACAGGAAATTTGTAAAAAAAGGAGATGTATAAAAATGTGCAGCGCTACTTAAAATGAGAAAATACAATCATAATGTTGCATGCAGTATAACATTAGAGACACATAGATGTGCACGTCACACACTTCATGTGACCGTAAAGAATGCTCCAACAGATATTATGTGATATACAATACTCCAGCAGATGTTGGGTATAAACAAATGGCAAAGAAAAGTCCCTTATTGTAAATAGAATGATTCCATTTCACGTGTGAGTGGTTAATAAGACCGCAGACAGATATGGTGTGTCACCCACGTGGAAGCAGTGCAGGCTTACCGGATAAGTTGGACTCATATAGACGTACGCTTAATGAGTCAATAAAGCTTATATTGCCAACCGGCAATGGAATAGATGGATCAGCCAGACAGTGGTGTAATCCGGATAACCTCAAGGATTTTCACTAGGGACTCCCCAACTTTTAACTTGGTCTCGATGAAAATGATCCAAAAAAAAGGAGAAGGGGACCAAATAGTGTAATAACGTTTGGTGTAACCAATTTATTTAAAAAGTAAAACACTTACATTTTCCAAGATAAAAAAGCGCTTGTAAATAAAATGTGGCAGGCAGTGGAGTCTCCCATATATATATAGATATAGATATAGATATTGATAGTTATATATATTTATATAGATATATATAATTTATATATATATTTATAAATAGAGGTGGAGAGAAATTAATTTGTGCAGTGCTATAATAATCTATATCTCAAACATAAAAATGTTTTTAATTAAAAATTTTAAATAAATAAATAAAAATATATTTATATTTTAATATTGTTTTAAATAATCAACTAGAATTTAATGATTAAAAAATGTATTATTTTATCTATAAATATAGAGTTAATAGATTTTTTTTAAAGGTTTTGCAAATGTTTTTCATAAAGAGCGCCTTGTTTGCCTCACTTTTCTCGATGTTGATCCCTCCCGTACTGAGCTTTCCTTTGTTATCTTGTTGTTTGTATATGTTTGGTTGCCATCAAAATGGGGCGGGAACTTCCGACGACGGCGCCCGTTGTGATGGCAACCCGGGATTTTTGCTCGCTGTTACCAATGAGCATGCGCGGGAACGAGCGTAGAATGCTAGGAGCACAGCATTCACTGCGTTCCGGAAATAAATTCTTTTGGGCTTCACATGCCCACAAGCAAGATGAAAACGGCCAGCATTGCATTTTATATGTTATTCTTGTGCATGAAATCAGAAAGAGGCGGAAATATTCAACACAAAAAGTATTATATTTTGATTAGCAAAGTTTCTCAATGAGTGAAAAAAAAAAAAAAAGTTAGGTCGCTGGACTCCCGCTTTAAAGAGGAATCAGTGTGGTCCCAAATTAAGATCAGATCATCTATGTATCGCTCATACCAATGGACGTGCGGTGCATAGATTTTGAGATGTGAAAAAAGAAAACATTCTTCCCACCATCCCATGTATAAATTAGCTAATGATGGAGAAAATTTTGCTCCCATGGAGGCTCCATAGCATTGTACATAGAAGGAATCGTGAAAGAAGAAGTAATTGTGTTGTAATTAAAAGGTAACAGTCATAATGATGAATTCTTTGAGCTGGGGATCATAAAAGCTATATTTGGACAAGTGATATTGTAGTGCATCTAGAGCAAGCTGATGTGGTATGCATGAATAGAGAGACTTAACGTCTAAAGTAACCCACAAAAAATGCTCTGCCCATTGTACTTCATTTATATGCTTTAGGATTGATGCTGTGTCTTTTATATAGCTTGGCAGTCTTGTCACTAAAGGTTGCAAATACTGGTCTACCCATTCACCTAATCTCTAGACATGTGCAGGATGAAAAAATTTGTTTAGTTTAGTTTCGTTTCGATTCGTTATTTAACTTAATTCGTTTAGTTAAATTCGTTGCATTCATTACATTCGTTTCAGGAATTTGTTTCGTTTCGTATTCGAATTCGAAAAAATTCGACCGCATTCGAAAAAATTCGACCGTATTCGAAAAAAAACTATCAAATTCGAAAAAATTCTAACACATTCGAAAAAAAACTGTCAAATTCGAAAAAATTCTACCACATTCGAAAAAAACTATCACATTCGGAAAAATTTTACCACATTCGAAAAAAACTATCAAATTCGAAAAAATTCTACCACATTCGAAAAAACTGTCAAATTCGAAAAAATTCTACCACATTCGAAAAAAACTATCAAATTCGAAAAAATTCTACCACATTCGAAAAAAACTGTCAAATTCGAAAAAATTCTACCACATTCGAAAAAAACTGTCAAATTTGAAAAAATTCTACCACATTTGAAAAAAACTATCAAATTCAAAAAAAATTTTACTACATTTGAAAAAAATATTAAATTCGAAAAATTTCTACCACATTCGAAAAAAACTATAAAATTCGAAAAAAACAATAACTGAATTTGAAAAAGTAAACTATATATAACCATTTTGCGAAATTTGAAATTCGTATAGAATGAAATCGAATTCCAATAGAAAAGATTAGGATAGAATAGAAAGTATAAAAGAATAGCATAGAAAAACAATAGATCAGAATAGAAAAAAATATAATATATTGTATTCTAAGCTTTTCTATTTGAATTCGAATTCATTCTGTACCAAATTCCAATTTTGGAAGATGGTTAAATATATATTTTATATTTTTTTTCAATTCTGTTCCATTGTTTTTCTATGCTATTCTTTTCTATTCTATTCTAAACTTTTCTATGCGAATTTGAATTAATTCTATGCGAAATTCGAATTTCGGAAGATGGCTTCTAAAATTAGAATTTCGTATAGAATGAATTCGAATTTGAATAGAAAAGATTAGAATAGAAATAGAATAGACTAGAAAAACAATAGAACAGAAGAGAATAAAATATAATATATATATTATATTTTTTTCTATTCTGTTTCATTTTTTTTCTATGCTATTCTTTTTTATTCTATTCTAAACTTTTCTATTCGAATTTGAATTCATTGTATACGAAATTCGAATTTCGGAAGATGGCTTCTGAAATTCGAATTTCGTATAGAATGAATTTGAATTTGAATAGAAAAGAATAGACTAGAAAAACAATAGAACAGAACAGAATAAAATATAGTATATATATATTATATCTTATTCTATTCTGTTCTATTGTTTTTCTAGTCTATTCTTTCTACTCTATTTTAATCTTTTCTATTCAAATTAATTTTATACGAAATTCGAATTTTGGAAGATGGTTTTATATATATATATATATATATATATATATATATATATATATATATATATATATAAAATATTTTTTCTATTCTGTTCTATTGTTTTTCTATTATTTTCTATTATAGTCTGATCTTTTCTATTTGCATTCAAATTCATTCTATACAAAATTCGAATTTCGGAAAATAGTTATATAGAAATAGAATGAAATCAAATTCTAATAGAAAAGAATAGAATAGAAAAACAATAGAACAGAATAGAAAGAAATATTATATATACATATATATATATATATATATATATATATATATATATATATATATATATATATATATATATATATATATATATATATATATATATAAAAATAAATAAAATCATCTTCCGAAATTGGAATTTGGTACAGAATGAATTCGAATAGAAAAGATTAGAATAGAATATTTTATATTTTTTTCTATTCTGTTCTATTGTTTTTCTATGCTATTCTTTTATATTATTTTCTGTTCTATTCTAATCTTTTCTATTTGAATTCATTCTGTACCAAATTCCAATTTCGGAAGATGTGTGTGTATATATATATATATATATATATATTTTTTTTTCTATTCTGTTCTATTGTTTTTCTGTTCTAGTCTTTTCTATTAGAATTCGATTTCATTCTATTTCATTCTGTTTCTGTATAACCATTTTCGGAAATTCAAATTTCGTATAGAATGATTTCGCATTCAAATAGAAAAGATTAGAATAAAATAGAAAAGAATAGAAAAGAATAGAAAAACAATAGACCAGCATAGAAAAAAAATAAAAATAAAAAAAATATATATAAATATATATACCGTATTTATCGGCATATAACACGCACTTTTTTCCCCTTAAAATTAGGGGAATATCATGGGTGCGTGTTATACGCCGATCCCTTGCGCTCCTGAGCTGACAGATCTTCAAAATCGCCGACCGTGATTTGAAAATGGCGCCAAAATACACAGAGCCGGTCCTCGGCTCTTCTCGGCCACTTTCGGCTTCACTCGAGCGCCGCCCGAACCTAGCCGAGTGTACTCGGCTAGGTTCGGATAGCTCCACTCACAGTCACGCCCATCCCGGGCGGGACTACGAGTGGAGCCGAAAGTGAACGAGAGCCGCCGAGAAGAGCCGAGCAGCGGCTCTGTGTATTTTGGCGCCGGCGGCACCATTTTAAAATCGCGGTCGGCGATTTTGAAGCTCAGGATCGCAGGGGATCACAGGATTTTCAAACTGTGAGCTGCAAGGCTGCACTGGGGCAAGGCTGCACTGGGATAAGGCTGCAATGGACACTGGGAAGGCTGCACTGACAAGGCTGCACTGACAAGGCTGCACTAACATGGCTGCACTGAGAAGGCTGCAATGATGGGCAGTTAAATGTAAGTTTTTTTCCCTTAAACTTCCCTCCTAAAAGTTTTTTTTTCCTTAAAATTCCCTCCTAAACTTGGGGTGCGTGTTATACGCCGGTGCGTGTTATACGCCGATAAATACGGTAATTTTTTTTGTATTATTCTCTTCTATTTTTTTTTATGCTTTTCTTTTCTATTATTTTATATTCTATAATAGTCTTTTCAATTCAAATTCATTCTATACGAAATTCGAATTTCGGAACATGGCTTCTGAAGTTTGAATTTCTTATAGAATGAATTCGAATTTGAATAGAAAAGATTAGAACAGAAAATAATAGAAAAGAATAGACTAGAAAAACAATAGAACAGAATAGAAGAAAATATAATATATATATATATATATATATATATATATATATATTATATATTATATTTTCTTCTATTCTGTTCTATTGTTTTTCTAGTCTATTCTTTTCTATTATTTTCTATTCTATTCTAATCTTTTATATTCTAATTTGATTTCGGTCTATATGAAATTCGAATTTTGGAAGATGTTATATAAATATATATATATATATATATATATATATATAATTTTCTATTCTGTATATATATATATATATATATATATATATATATATATATATATATATATATATACATATATCATATATATTAAATTTTCTTCTATTCTGTTCTATTGTTTTTATAGTCCATACTTTTCTATTATTTTCTGTTCTAATCTTTTCTATTCAAATTCGAATTCATTCTATACGAAATTCAAACTTCAGAAGCCATGTTCCGAAATTCGAATTTCGTATAGAATGAATTTGAATTTGAATTGAAAATACTATTATAGAATATAAAATAATAGAAAAGAATAGCATAAAAAAACAATAGAAGAGAATAATAAAAATTTTTTTTATATATATATATATATACTGTATATATATATATATATATATATATATATATATATATATATATATATATACATATTCTATTGCTTTATTGTTTTATATTCTACCTTATTGTTTTTTTTAGAAAAACGTTTTCTATTTTTTTTAAATTCGATTATGCTTTCGAATTCGATTCGAATATGTTTTCGAATTCGTTCGTTTTTTTTTGGATTCGTTTAGATTCTTTACTTTTGTCATTCGGAAATTCGGATGCATTCGAATTTCCGAATAATGAAAAATTTGTCCGAATTTCGATTCGGAACTAAACGGAATGCACATGCCTACTAATCTCTCTAGGAGTGAACTGATGCCTGCTACTATTGGACGACCTTTTACAGGTCTCTCAGGTTTGTGTATCTTGGGGAGATGATGGAACACAGGGAGAACTGGATGATGGTGCTCTGCGACCTTTTGTCAGTACTCCCATTTCCACACCTGTGTCCAAGAGATGTTTGAGTTTACTCTTGAAAACTGGAGTGGGATTAGATTTAAGAGGGCGGTATGTTGAAGAATCGTTAAGTTGCCACAAGGCTTCAATTATGTAATCACTGTCATTAAGTACCACTATAGCGCCCCCTTTGTCTGCCTCTCTAATTACAATATGTTTGCGAATTTTGATATCTGCAATAGCCTGTCTTTCAGACATACTGATGTTGTTAAATGTTCGAGATGCAGTACTGTCAATTGTTTCTTTCAAAGACAGGAGTTCCTTCTCCACAACCTGTTGAAAAATGTCTACTGAGTTCCCTCTGGAATGTACAGGATAAAAAAATGTATCACCAGTATAGGTAGTATCTTTGGATATGCCATACATGCCCCCAGAGGATTCAGACTGCAGGCTCTCTAGTATAGATTTAGCCTTGAGATTTTGAAAATCAAAATTGGCCAGAGAGTCTTTGCCGCCATGAACCTCAAGGGGGGCAGGCACAGGTGTATCAGTGGTGGTGGAAAAGTGTTTTTTTAACAAAATATTGTGAACAAACCTGTTGACGTCTTAAATGATAGAAAAGTCTTCAAAATGAAAAGTGGGGGCAAAAGAAAGTCCTTTGGAAAGCAGAGAAACCTCAGAGGGGGTAAGTGGACTGTCCGATAAATTAACAACATTGATGACATTGCAAGTTGTCTCATTATCCACCTGTCCTTGTATTACTTGTTCCGTGCTTTCCGTGGGTAACTTGTTCTTTGTCTTTGGAACCATGGGTCCCCCTCCTTGTTTTCCTTTTCTGTCTCTGGAATCCTGGGTCACAGAGGAGTTTTTTGATGGGACGATGCTAGAATCTTCTTTGAAAAAACAGATGACACTAAGGCGCGTGATGAAAGTGAAGAGCCAACACCAGCCACATCTGACAGTTCTAATGATGAATCAGAGTGATCCAGGGAGCTGAAGCTTACATGTCTGTGAGTATTACGTCTGTGTCTCTGTCTGTTTTTCATAATGGAAAAACGTGCGGCCTCTCATCTTTCTTGTATGTGTAGACTTCCCCCTGCTCATAGTCTTGCAAATCACTGAGATATTTATGTCTCTTGGTGTCCATGATTTCAGCTTCCAATTTATCTGTATGAGCCGTAAGGTCTTCTAACAAAGTAGCATAAGAGCTCAATTGTTGTATTGGAAGAAGGGATTCCTTCAAGGACTGAATTTCAGTGGAGATGGTTCTGAGCAGTGCCTCCTCATGTGAGACAATTAGACTCATTAGCTCAAGTGAGCATTTGGAAAGTATTGTGTTCCACTCTGTGAGAAAAGATTCTGAATATAGTGTGGAGGGGATTTTTTTGATTCTCAACCCTCTGGGAATCATTGATTCATTGATGTATTGTTGTAAACCAGTAAGATCCCACCAGATCCTGATTTCTTTGCTGGATAATGTTTCTGTTTTTGCAAACAAATTTTGTAAACAAGTAATTTTTCTCCTCCACTGATTCGCGCCAATGAGGAGGCACTGATAGGTGGCACTGATGAGGTGGCACTGATGAGGCTGCACTGAACTAATAGGCACTGATAGTCAGCATTGATGGGCACTGATAGGGGGCACTGATGTGCACTGATAGGTGGCACTGATGGGCACTTATTGTCAGAAACCATGAATCAGACTGAGACAGAAGTACAGTTGAATCACACTTATTTAATAATAATAAAAAAAGGTAAACAGAGTAAATTAATCAAAACATAGCCAGAGTTCAGGAACCAGAACGGATAGTTAGGCAAGCCAAAACGTCAGGGAGCCAGAGATGAGCATAGTAGAACAGCAAGCAGGATCTGAAGCCAGAAGGAATGTCAGCCAAGCAAGCCTTTAACCACTTCAGCCCCGGAAGGATTTACCTCCTTCCTGACCAGAGCACTTTTTGCAATTCGGCATTTCGTCATTTAACTGACAATTGCGCAGTCATGTCATTTTTTTTACCCACAAATAGAGCTTTCTTTTGGTGGTATTTGATCATCTTTTCGGTTTTTATTTTTTGCGCTATAAACAAAAAAAGAGCATCAATTTTGAAAAAACGCATTATTTTTTACTTTTTGCTATAATAAATATCCCCAAAAATATATTAAAAAACATTTTTTCCCTCAGTTCAGATATGTATTCTTCTATATATTTTTGGTAAAAAAAACCACAATATAAGCGAATATTGATTTTTTTACAGCGTCTACAAAATAGGGGATAGTTTTTTTAATTATTTTTTTTATTCTGCAATTTTTATCGGCACTGTGACAATATGGCAGACACATCGGACATTTTTGACACTATTTTGGGACCATTGTCATTTATACAGCGATAAATGCTATAAAAATGCATTGATTACTGTGTTAATGACACTGGCAGTGAAGGAGTTAACCACTAGGGGGCGATAAGGGGTTAAGTGAGTCCTAGGGAGTGATTCTAATTGTGGGGGGGGCTACTACTGACATGACAGCGATCACTGCTCTCGATGACAGAGAGTAGTGATCTCTGTCCTATCACTAGGGAGAACAGTGAAATGCTTTGTTTACAAAAGCATCTCCCCATTCTACCTCTCTGTGACACGATCACGGGCACCCAGCTGACATCAAGTCCGTGGGACCCGCGGTCACAGTCACAGGGAACGCGGCGGGCATGCGCCGCCTGTGCCGCGTGCGTGCCCACAGTGCTGCTTCTTAAAGGGGACGTACCTGTACACCCTTTGGCCCACCAGCGCCATTCTGCCGACGTATATTGGCATGCACTAGTCGGGAAGCGGTTAACAGGAACACAGGATAGCGTCTCTAGAGATGTGACCAAGGTGAAGGCAGAGATCATCTGGACTGAATGGCCTAGGTAGGCAGGACTGACGAGCAGGATATCTTCAACAGGTGAGTCACTGTGGAGAGCTAGGAGCTGGCAATTAGCTGACAGTTGAGTGGCCAGCTTTGAGAAGGAAGGGCTGAGCCCAGCCCTGACACTTATCGACAAGAAGAGGTTTATCTGTACAGTCCCCTCCTCTGAGTTTCAAAAATATTTCTCTTTGCTCAGCTGTTACCACCCTAGGAGAATGAGTCCAATAAATACTATGTGTACCATATGTATGCATACACATTTTCTTTTAATTTCTTCTTTATAGCTGACAGAGTTTTAGATCTCCCCCATATTGTGAAATATACATATTTATTTATTATTTTGAGACTTTACTGCATGTACAGTTATTGCTAGCACTTCTTTTTTATGTTTTTTGATTATTTAATGTAATTTTTTTTAACCTTCCACAGAATAAGCCTACAGTGAAGTGAGATACATCGATGACAGACCAACACTATCATCCTGAGCCCTTGGTGTCCACATGGAATTTATTTTCACAGATGACCACATAGCTAATATAAATAATAAAGTGTTATCCAGTATTATACCAGATGTGCCTGTGTATTGTCTTGTGTACCTGTGTACCTATGTATTGTCTTGTTGTGTACCTGTGTATTGTCTTGAGTATTAATGCCAGGAAGCTAGCTGTTAGGTAATTTGGACAGGGTAAAATCCCCAATCCTCACTAAATTTAATAGGTACGATGCCTGGCGGGTGTGGAGAGGCGACTCTTTGTACATCTTGCCGCATGTATGCGTTCCTTGATCATCCGATCGGGGGCGAATACTGCTGTGCAAAATGTAAGCACATTGTTTCCCTGGAAGCCCAGGTTCTGAATCTGGGGAAGCAACTGTCAGCACTGAGAAGTCCCTCCATACTAAAGGAGAGCCAGGAACGTACATGGCAGGTGCCGGCAGGGGCCAGCACAGAGGCGGGTGGAGACAAAGAGGTGCTGGCACTAGCAAAGAGTAGATGGGTGACAGTCAGGAGGGGTAGAGGGGGAAGTGCCAGGGAGGCCGATCCAGGACTGCAGCATCCCAATAGGTACGCTACTTTGAGTGACATTGGTGAAACCAGTCAGGGACCAGCACTGCTGGAGCTGAGGGACTCTCCTAGCTGCCGGGGGAAGAACTCCTCCAGTGAGAGTGGGGGGGCAGCAAAGGGAAAGGAAAGACAGATTCTGGTGGTAGGGGACTCAATTCTTAGAAGGACAGAGAGGGCAATCTGTAACCAAGACCTGAAGCGCCGAACAGTATGTTGTCTACCGGGCGCTCGGGTTCGGCACATCACGGATCTTGTGGACAGATTACTGGGAGGGGCTGGGGAAGACCCGGCTGTCATGGTGCACGTTGGCACCAATGACAAAGTCAGAGGCAGATGGAGTGTCCTAAAGAACGATTTTAGGGACTTAGGAGCTAAATTGAGGAAAAGGACCTCCAAGGTAGTATTCTCAGGAATACTACCGGTACATCGAGCCACACCAGAAAGGAAGAGGGAGATTAGGGAAGTAAACAAGTGGCTGAAGAGCTGGTGTAGTAAGGAGGGGTTTGGGTTCCTGGAGGACTGGGCCGACTTCTCAGTTGGTAACTGGTACTATAGAAGGGACGGACTGCACCTAAATGAGGAGGGTGCAGATCTGCTGGGAAGGAAGATGGCCAAAAAGTTAGAGGGGTTTTTAAACTAGGCGATGGGGGGGAGGGTCCAGAGGCAGAGATAGCCAGCGCGGAAGATATTCCAGAGGGTAATATTGGGGGCATTAGTGGTAGGTTAACCAAAGCACAAAAACACAAGGTGAGTATAGTAGCAAGTCCTAGTTGCAATCTCGAAACACCCAATACGAAGACAATATGCGACCGGTCTAAACTATGTGGCATGTTCACCAATGCCAGGAGCATGGCGGACAAGATGGGTGAACTAGAGATACTGTTGTACGAGGAGGATTTGGATTTTGTGGGAATTTCAGAGACCTGGTTCAACAGCTCTCATGATTGGCTGGCAATTATTCAAGGGTATACCCTATACCGCAAGGATAGAGAGGGTAAAAAAGGGGGAGGGGTATGCCTATATATCAAGAATAATGTACAAGTGAATGTGAGAGACGACATCACTGAGGGAGCTAGAGAGGAGGTGGAATCCTTATGGGTAGAGCTCCAAAGGGATAAAGCTAAGGGGAAAATAATACTGGGAGTATGCTATAGGCCCCCAAACCTGAGGGAGGAAGTGGAGACGGATCTCCTATCACAAATTGGAGTAGCAGCAAGGATGGGAAGTGTTATCATAATGGGGGATTTTAATTATCCAGACATAGATTGGGCGGAGGGAACCGCGCATTCATTTAAGGCTCGCCAGTTCCTTAATGTCTTGCAGGACAATTTTATGGGTCAGATGGTAGACGCACCAACTAGAAATAAAACATTACTGGATCTACTGATTACCAACAATACAGACCTGATCACGGATGTGGAAATGCGGGGCAATTTAGGTAACAGCGATCACAGGTCAATTAGTTTCAGTATAAATCACACAAATAGGAAACATAAAGGGAATGCAAAGACACTGAATTTCAAAAGAGCCAACTTCCCTAAACTACAAACCTTGCTAAAAGGCATAAACTGCGATAAAATATTAGAAACAAAGAATACGGAGGAGAGATGGGTTTGCTTTAAGAGCATATTAAATAAGGGCATTAGCCAATGTATCCCATTGGGTAATAAATTTAAAAGAGCGAACAAAAGTCCTGGATGGCTTAACTCCAATGTAAAAATGCATATAAAAGCAAAGGAGAAGGCCTTCAAAAAATACAAGGTTGAGGGATCATCCTCAGCATTCAGACTTTATAAAGAATGCAATAAGAAATGTAAGGGTGCAATTAGGACGGCTAAGATAGAACATGAAAGACACATAGCGGAGGAGAGCTAAAAAAAATCCCAAGAAATTCTTTAAGTATGTAAACAGTAAAAAAGGGAGGACAGACCATATTGGCCCCATAAAGAATGAGGAAGGACATCTGGTTACAAAGGATGGGGAGATGGCGAAGGTATTGAATTTATTCTTCTCCTCAGTCTTCACGAGTGAATCGGGGGGCTTCAGTAACCAAAACTGCAGTGTTTATCCTCATGACACAACACAGGAAGCACCTCCATGGTTAACAGAGGACGGAATTAAAATTAGACTTGAGAAACTTAACATTAATAAATCCCTGAGACCAGATGGCTTGCATCCGAGGGTACTTAGGGAACTCAGTCAAGTGATTGCCAGACCGTTGTTCCTAATTTTTACAGATAGTCTACTGACTGGAATGGTACCAGCTGATTGGAGAAAAGCCAATGTAGCACCTATATTTAAAAAGGGCCCAAAATACATCCCTGGGAATTACAGACCAGTTAGCCTAACATCGATAGTATGTAAACTCTTGGAGGGGATGATAAGGGACTATATACAAGATTTTAGTAATACGAACGATATCATTAGCAGTAATCAGCATGGATTCATGAAGAATGGTTCTTGCCAAACCAATCTATTAACCTTCTATGAGGAGGTGAGTTGCCATCTAGATAAAGGAAGGCCTGTAGACGTGGTGTATCTGGATTTTGCAAAAGCATTTGACACAGTTCCCCATAAACGTTTACTGTACAAAATAAGGTCTGTTGGCATGGACCATAGGGTGAGTACATGGATTGAAAACTGGCTGCAAGGGCGAGTTCAGAGGGTGGTGATAAATGGGGAGTACTCAGAATGGTCAGGGGTGGGTAGTGGGGTTCCCCAAGGTTCTGTGCTGGGACCAATCCTATTTAATTTGTTCATAAACGATCTGGAGGATGGAATAAACAGTTCAATCTCTGTATTTGCAGACGATACTAAGCTAAGCAGGGCGTGGAAACCTTGCAAAAAGACCTGAACAAATTAATGGGGTGGGGGCCTACATGGCAAATGAGGTTCAATGTAGAAAAATGTAAAATAATGCATTTGGGTGGCAAAAATATGAATGCAATCTATACACTGGGGGGAGAACCTCTGGGGGAATCTAGGATGGAAAAGGACCTGGGGGTCCTAGAAGATGATAGGCTCAGCAATGGCAGGCAATGCCAAGCTGCTGCTAACAAAGAAACAGAATATTGGCATGCATTAAAAGGGGGATCAACTCCAGAGATAAAACGATAATTCTCCCGCTCTACAAGACTCTGGTCCGGCCGCACCTAGAGTATGCGGTCCAGTTCTGGGCACCAGTCCTCAGGAAGGATGTACTGGAAATGGAGCGAATACAAAGAAGGGCAACAAAGCTAATAAAGGGTCTGGAGGATATTAGTTATGAGGAAAGGTTGCGAGCACTGAACTTATTCTCTCTGGAGAAGAGACGCTTGAGAGGGGATATGATTTCAATTTACAAATACCGGACTGGTGACCCCTCAATAGGGATAAAACTTTTTCGCAGAAGAGAGTTTACCAAGACTCGTGGCCACTCATTAAAATTAGAAGAAAAGAGGTTTAATCTTAAACTACGTAGAGGGTTCTTTACTGTAAGAGCGGCAAGGATGTGGAATTCCCTTCCACAGGCGGTGGTCTCAGCGGGGAGCATTGATAGCTTCAAGAAACTATTAGATAAGCACCTGAATGACCACAACATACAGGGATATACAATGCAATACTGACACATAATCACACACATAGGTTGGACTTGATGGACTTGTGTCTTTTTTCAACCTCACCTACTATGTAACTATGTATGTTTTTATCTATATAATTATCTCACTGAAATGGTCAAATTTCTCAAGCACCATGAGCAGCTTTGCAGAACCCGATGGTCAACTTGAAATGTTTAAGAGACTGTCCACCCAAAAGAATATTTAAACTGCCTGTTTGGATTAATCACTGATGGCTTCATATTCATTGGGGAGTCTCCAGTCCCTGACTCCTTTTAAGCCCTCCTCTAGGGGCAGAGTCATAAACTCGGCACAGGGATAGTGGAAACCCCTAATAATGGACACAACAGGTGTACATACCCAGGAACTTAGTCCAGACATGGTGAGATCCCCTCATAATGAGCACAGCAGGTGTACAGACCTAGGAACACTGCACATAGATGGTAGGAACCACTCATAATGGGCACACATTTGCTGTGCATCCATTGGTTTTATAATTTTCAATAAAGGAATCTTCAAAGTCTTCCGTTCTATGTCCTATGCACTAGTTAAGTCCCTGGCTCCTTCTACCCAATGGAGTTTAAATTCTTGATGTCATCAAGACAGATGCAGAGTCCATAACCTTGCACATGGCATGAACATGCCAAAGGACAGTCCATTGCAGCACTGCCACTGTCTACTGTGGATGCGGAGTATCGGGTAAATAAAAGTGGATTTATTCTCCCCTAAACTAAACACACAGTTAACCCTTGTGAGAGCAGCTCCACTGCAAAGGATAATTCAGATATTAATAACATAAATAAAGTGTGACACTACTAATATATATTAAAACATATTGGTGCAAACCCAAAGTACAAAACTCCAACTGAGTTACATATACCTGTGAACATAAATGTGTCCAAACCAAGAAACGTTATGAAAAATTATGAGGAAAAAAACAAATGTGAAAAACTTTAAAATAATGAAAATACAGAAATGCCAATAAATACATAAAAATGCTACATCAAAGTGTCCAAAAAGCTTAAATGAGCCCCAAAAACTGTGATCTAATTGTTGTAAAAGTGCACAGTACAAGATCTGTATCAAAGTCCACCACAAATTCTTGCACAATTCCAGACTCCCAAGTGCTCTTCAATGGGATCTTCCCATGCAACAAAACAGAATTCTTACGTTACAGGAGGTCTTCGACTGTTTGGTTCATTCAAAGAGTTACATTTACCAGCTCCTTTTAAAGTAGAACTAAAGGCAAAACCTTTTTTTCATTTTGGATAGAGTAAGGAAAGGTTATAACCCCTGTCAGAATTTTTTCCGCCATCTGTGTCCCATTGCAGAGACTTCCCTTCACTTTCTGCCCCATAGGGATAAGCCCGATGTTCAAGTCCAGTTTCTCACAAACACACCGAACATATGGGGCGTTTGCGGAAAATTCAAGCACAGCAAAATGCCCCATATTGTACAGCGAGATCGCAGTGCATTGACATCTGATGATTGGCCAAAGCATGACCTGCATGCTTTGGCCAATCACACTGTGCTCTGCTGCGAGAGCCATAATTGGCCAAAGTTCACATGCCACACTATATAACGCTGCTTACATAGTGACCTTGTATAATGTGTGGACAGAGATAGATTGAGCTAGATTAGGCAGGCAGGTTAGTTAGTGGCGTGCAGGCAGTGTATTTAATATATAGTCTAATATATATGCATTTAGTGTAGACTAGTGTAGTGTAGACCCCCCAGATCTACAGTGACTGCACTTCCAAGAGCACTTGTAGTGCAAAGTGGATTTGCCTTTAGAAAAAAAAACCCTATATATTCAGTGTAGACTCTATATTCAGTCAATGCAGGCAGTGTATTTAGCCCCGGAGGATTTGGCAGTTCGACTTTTTACAATTTGGCACTGTGCTTTTTTAACTAGTAATTGTGCGGTCATGCAATGTTGTACCCAAACAAAATTTGCTTCCTTTTTTCCCCACAAATAGAGCTCTCTTTTGATGGTATTTGATTGCCTCTGCAATTTCTATTTTTTGCGATATAAATGGAAAAATGGAAAAGACCAAAAAACTTTTTGTTATAAAAATTTTTTAATAAACGAAATTTTAGTCATACATTTAGGCCAAAATGTATTCCGCTACATGTCTTTGGTTTGCGAAAAAGTTATAGTGTCTACAAACTAGGGTATTTTTTCTGGAATTTACGCAGCTTTTAGTTTATGACTGCCTATCTCATTTCTTGAGGTGCTAAAATGGCAGGGCAGTACAACCCCCCCCAAAAAAAATGACCCCATTTTGGAAGTAGACAGACACCCCAAGGAAATTGCTGAGAGGTATGTTGAGCCCATTGAATATTTAATTTTTTTGTCACAAGTGATGACAAAAAAAAACCTTGTCACTAAATGATATATTGCTCACACATGGCATGGTTATATGTAGGGATGAGCCGAACACCCCCCGGTTCGGTTCGCACCAGAACCTGCGAACGGACCGAAAGTTCGCACGAACGTTAGAACCCCATTGACGTCTATGGGACTCGAACGTTCAAAATCAAAAGTGCTCATTTTAAAGGCTAATTTGCATGGTATTGTCCTAAAAAGGGTTTGGGGACCCGGGTCCTACCCCAGGGGACATGTATCAATGCAAAAAAAACTTTTAAAAACGGCCGTTTTTTCGGGAGCAGTGATTTTAATGATGCTTAAAGTAAAAAAAAAAAAAGTGAAATATTCCTTTAAATATCGTACCTGAGGGGTGTCTATAGTAAGCCTGTAAAGTGACGCGTGAGAAAAAGTGGCGTTTGGGTACCTGCCACTGAGGAACCGCACATTCCACAAACTCACGGAAGGGGGCAGAGTCTACCAACTGAAAAGGCAGCAGTTGAAGTGCTAGCAATTTTGCCAAGCTAGCATTCAACCGCTGGGCATGTGGATGGCTGGGAGCAAACTTCTTTCGGCGGTGCAGCAGCTGGGGCAGGGAAATTTGCCTGGTACAATCTGACGTCGGTGTACCAAAATCAGATTGCCCACAAGTACGTGGCTGTGACACACCTAATTCTACACCTTCATTCCTCTCAGTGCAGGTCTCAGAGAGGACTGAAGGTATAGTGGGGTTGGAAATCTCAGCTGATGAGGAGCAAGCAGAGGTCCTCTTTGTTCTTTGGTGTGGGTCTTTTAGATACGCTTGCCAACGAACTGCATGGCAGGTCAACATATGTCTGGTCAAGCATGTGGTACCCAAGCGGGAGATGTTTTGGCCACGCGAGATACGCTTGAGACATATGTTGCAAATAGCAGCGGTGCGATCTGATGCACTCGTCTCAAAAAAGGCCCACACCAAAGAACTTTTTGAATAACGCGCAGAGACTGCAGCGCCCTGCACATGTGGAGCTTTGGGGTGTGATGCAGTCAATGTGCTGCCCTTAGGCTGGCCCCTGGAGGGCATCCTGCCTCGTTGGTGATGTGCCGCCTCCTCCTCCTCCTCCTCCTCCTCTCTCCTATCAGGCACCCACATTGAGTCAGTGACCTCATCATCCCCTCCCTCCTCATCACTGGAGCAAACCTGGCAGTATGCTGCAGCAGGGGGAGCATGACTGCCAGATTGCTGTCCTTCTTGGGCACCCCCTCTGTCCGTGCTCGTGTTACTGCCTTCATCGAGCTCAGTATCATCATCAGAGCCTTCCAAACGCTGGGCATCCTCCTGGAGCATGTACCCAACACTGTGGTCAAACAGTTTGAGGGACTCCTCAGGAGGACATGGTGGGGCTAGGGAAGGAGTCACTGATGACATTGAGCCAAGGGAAGAGGCCGCTGCTTTGCCAGACAAAGTACCCTGGGCATGGGTGAGAGAGGATGAGGAGGATGAGGACTGCTTGGTCATCCACTCGACCAAGTCTTCCGCATGTTTCGGCTCAACATGGCCAGCTGCCGAAAAAAAGGCCAAGCGTGTCCCATGGCCACGTGCTGATGAGGATGCACCGTCTCCACGACCAGCACTAGACTCAGAGCCTGCTTGCCCTCTCTTATTGGCTTGTGACTGTCTGCCTCTCCTTCTTGGCCTTCCAGACATACTAATGGCCTGTAGCTGCACTAAGCTGGGATATATATATATATATATATATATATATATATATATATATATATATGTACTGATACTGCAGCTAGCAAAATCAACTGCCTGCCTGTAGTATGAGAACACCACCAACCTTCTACAGGTAGCTTTAGCTGAACACTGTGAGGTGGACGCACCCCACTAACTTGTAGGTTTAGCTGAACACTGTGAGCAGGGCGCACCCCACTAACTTGTAGGTTTAGCAGAACACTGTGAGCAGGACGCACTGCACTAACTGTAAATAGTCTAGCTGCCTGACTGTGGTACTAATAGGATCAAAAGAACACCAGCAATTTTCTTCAGGTAGCTGTATTTACTGTAACAAGACAAGCCTGCCTGTCAGTAAGAAGATAACAGAAACGGATCTAGCTGAACACTGTGAGCAGGACGCACCCCACTAGCTTGTAGGTTTAGCTGAACACTGTGAGGTGGACGCACCCCACTAACTTGTAGGTTTAGCTGAACACTGTGAGCAGGACGCACCCCACTAACTTGTAGGTTTAGCAGAACACTGTGAGCAGGACGCACTGCACTAACTGTAAATAGTCTAGCTGCCTGACTGTGGTACTAATAGGATCAAAAGAACACCAGCAATTTTCTTCAGGTAGCTGTATTTACTGTAACAAGACAAGCCTGCCTGTCAGTAAGAAGATAACAGAAACGGATCTAGCTGAACACTGTGAGCAGGACGCACCCCACTAGCTTGTAGGTTTAGCTGAACACTGTGAGGTGGACGCACCCCACTAACTTGTAGGTTTAGCTGAACACTGTGAGCAGGACGCACCCCACTAACTTGTAGGTTTAGCAGAACACTGTGAGCAGGACGCACTGCACTAACTGTAAATAGTCTAGCTGCCTGACTGTGGTACTAATAGGATCAAAAGAACATCAGTAATTTTCTTCAAAATACTGTAACAAGACAAGCCTGCCTGTCAGTAGGAATATAACAGGAACGGATCTAGCTGAACACTGTGAGCAGGACGCACTGCACTAAATGTAAATAGTCTAGCTGCCTGACTGTGGTACTAATAGGATCAAAAGAACATCAGTAATTTTCTTCAAAATACTGTAACAAGACAAGCCTGCCTGTCAGTAGGAATATAACAGGAACGGATCTAGCTGAACACTGTGAGCAGGACGCACCCCACTAGTTTGTAGGTTTAGCTGAACACTGTGAGGTGGACGCACCCCACTAACTTGTAGGTTTAGCTGAACACTGTGAGCAGGACGCACCCCACTAATTTGTAGGTTTAGCAGAACACTGTGAGCAGGACGCACTGCACTAACTGTAAATAGTCTAGCTGCCTGACTGTGGTACTAATAGGATCAAAAGAACACCAGCAATTTTCTTCAGGTAGCTGTATTTACTGTAACAAGACAAGCCTGCCTGTCAGTAAGAAGATAACAGAAACGGATCTAGCTGAACACTGTGAGGTGGACGCACCCCACTAACTTGTAGGTTTAGCTGAACACTGTGAGCAGGACGCACCCCACTAACTTGTAGGTTTAGCAGAACACTGTGAGCAGGACGCACTGCACTAACTGTAAATAGTCTAGCTGCCTGACTGTGGTACTAATAGGATCAAAAGAACACCAGTAATTTTCTTTAAAATACTGTAACAAGACAAGCCTGCCTGTCAGTAAGAAGATAACAGGAACGGATCTAGCTGAACACTGTGAGCAGGACGCACTGCACTAAATGTAAATAGTCTAGCTGCCTGACTGTGGTACTAATAGGATCAAAAGAACATCAGTAATTTTCTTCAAAATACTGTAACAAGACAAGCCTGCCTGTCAGTAGGAATATAACAGGAACGGATCTAGCTGAACACTGTGAGCAGGACGCACTGCACTAAATGTAAATAGTTTAGCTGCCTGACTGTGGTACTAATAGGATCAAAAGAACATCAGTAATTTTCTTCAAAATACTGTAACAAGACAAGCCTGCCTGTCAGTAGGAATATAACAGGAACGGATCTAGCTGAACACTGTGAGCAGGACGCACTGCACTAAATGTAAATAGTCTAGAAGATAACAGGAACGGATCTAGCTAAACTGAGTACAGTGTATATATATATATATATATATATATATATATGCAACACCTGGGATACATATATATACACAATACACTTTAAGTGCAGCTAACTGACTGACTGTCCTGCCTTATCTAGCTAACTCAAATGAAATGACACTGTCTCTCTCTCTCTCTAAGCACACCGGAACACACTGCACAAGGCCGCCGTGCAGGCGGCCTTATATAGTGTGGGGCGTGTACTAAATCCCCTGAGCCATAATTGGCCAAAGCCTCCTTTGGCTTTGGCCAATTATGGCTCTCTGTTAAGGCGGAGCTGTGATTGGCCAAGCATGCGGGTCATAGTGCATGCTTGGCCAATCATCAGCAAGCAATGCACTGCAATGCCGCAGTGAATTATGGGCCGTGACGCACCACACGAATTTGGCGCGAACGGCCCATATCGTTCGCAATTCGGCGAACGATCGAACAGCCGATGTTCGAGTCGAACATGGGTTCGACTCGAACACGAAGCTCATCCCTAGTTATATGTGGAATTACACCCCAAAGTACATTCTACTGCTTCTCTTGAGTATGGGGATACCTTGTGATATATTGCTCACACATGGCATGGTTATATGTGGAATTACACCCCAAAATACATTCTACTGCTTCTCCTGAGTATGGGGATACCTAATGTGTGAGACTTTTTGGGAGCCTAGCCACATACAGGAGCACGAAAACCAATCACCACCTGCAGGATTTCTAAGGGTGTAAATTCTTGATTTCACTCCTCACTACCTATCACAGTTTCTAAGGCCATAAAATGCCAAGATAGCACAACCCCCCCAAATGACCCAATTTTGGAAAGTAGACACCCTAAGCTATTTGATTAGAGGCATGTTGAGTCCATGGAATATTTTATATTTTGCCACAAGTTGCGGGAAATGATTTTTTTTTGCACAAAGTTGTCACTAAATGATCTATTGCTCAAACATGCCATGGGCATATGTGAAATTACACCCCAAAATACATTCTGTTGCTTCTCCTGAGTACGGGGATACCACATGTGTGAGACTTTTTGGAAGCCTAGCCTTGTACAGGACCCCGAAAACCAATCATCGCCTTCAGGCTTTCTAAGGGCGTACATTTTTTATTTCACTCCCTCACTACCTATCACAGTTTTGGAGGCCATGAAATGCCCAGATAGCACAAACCTCCCCCAAATGATCCCATTTTGGAAAGTAGACACCTTGAGCTATCTGCTGAGAGGCATGTTGAGTATTTTGCAGATAACAAATTGTAATTTTCCCGAAAATTGTGGCAAAATATCAAATATTCAATGGCCACAACATGCCTGTCATTAAAAAGTGTCTTCTTTCCAAAATGGGGTCATTTGGGGGTTTTGTGCTATCTTGAAATTTCAGGGCCTCCGAAACTGTGACATTTTACGCCCTTAGAAAGCCTGAAGGCAGTGATTGGTTTTAGGGGTCCTGTACATGGCTAGGCTCCAAAAAAGTCTCACACGTGAGGTATCCCCATACTCAGGAGAAGCAGCAGAATGTATTTTGGGTGTAATTTCACATATGCCCCTGGCATGTTTGAGCAATAGATCATTTAGTGACAACTTTGTGCAAAGAAATAAAAATTTTAATTTTCCCGCAACTTATGGCAAAATAATAGGATTTTTGAGTTACCGTAAAATCCGTTTCTCTGAGTTCATTGACAGACACAGGCTTCTTTAATCAGAACCATAGGGTTATATTTCCCCTACAGGAGTAGGACACTAGGCAGACAAAAGACTTGGCTACACCCAGCGGCAGTCCTAGCTGATATACACCCCCCTCTCTGCTACAGGACTTCAGTTATGTAACAAGCAGTATCAGAAGTATTAAAAACTCCATTAGAGGGGCGGGTGCTGTGTCTTTCAATGAACTCAGAGAAACAGATTTTACGGTAAGTCAAAAATCCTATTTTCTCTTTCGTTCATTCACAGTCACAGCCTTATATATTCAGAACCATAGGGATGTCCCAAAGCAGTGGCAAACATGAGGGGTGGGGCAGCCAACAAAAACAAAAAAAACCCAGGCACAACCAGACAACCAGGAGCTCAGTAAAAACGACCTGGAGCCCACCTGACCAGCAAAAAAATCCCTTCACAAGGGAAAAACCCTCTAGACCACAGCCTGCAGAACCTTACGGCCAAAAGAAGCATCTGCAGATGCCACCACATCCACTTTGTAAAATTTTGTGAAAGCGTGCACCGACGACCAGGTGGCCACCTTGCAAACTTGTGTTACTGATGCCTGATGACGGAAGACCCAGGAGGCACTCAGCGCCCTAGTCGAGTAGGAAGTCCCCGTCAAGTCCCCATGCGTCAGAGGGGGGCAGGGTCACCGGGTGGCCCCGCCCTCCATTATTTAAGAACCGTCAGAAGATGAGAAGAGTCATACAGCGGGAGCCTCCCATCATGGTGGATGCGGAGCGGCCCAGAAGAAGTAGGGAAGAAGACGCCATGGAGGAAGATGCCGGACGAGAACACCGAAGGAAGAACCAGAAGAACCAGAAGAAGATGGAGGAAGAAACCGAAGGAAGATAGAAGATAGAAGAAAGAAGATAGCAGATAGAAGAAAGAAGAAGCATTTAAATAAAGGAATTGTCAAAAACTTTCTCTTGTCATTTTTAACATTTTTGACAATTTTTTTGTGAAATGGTAGGGGTACCCCCTTACCATTTCACACAGGGGGGAGGGCCGGGATCTGGGGGTCCCCTTGTTAAAGGGGGCTTCCAGATTATGATAAGCCCCCCGCCCGCAGACCCCCACAAGCACCAGGCAAGGGTTGTGGGGATGAGGCCCTTGTCCCCATCAACATGGGGACAAGGTGCTTTGGGAGGCTACCCCAAAGCACCCTCCCAATGTTGAGGGCATGTGGCCTGGTACGGTTCAGGAGGGGGGGGCGCTCTCTCCTCCCCCCTCTTTTCCTGTGGCCTGCCAGGATGTGTGCTCGGATAAGGGTCTGGTATGGATTTTTGTGGGGACCCCACGCCATTTTTTTTTTATTTTGGCGCGGGATTACCCTTAAAATTCATACCAGACCTGAAGGGTCTGGTATAGATTTTGAGGGGGACCCCATGCCATTTTTTTAAAAATATTGGTTCGGGGTTCCCCTGTGGGGAATTCCCATGCTGTTTTTATCAATTAACTTTTATGTGCATTGTCGGACCGGCAATTCATTAATAGCCACAAGTACTTTTAAATTACGTTTTTTCCTTTGAAATGTCATTTTGCTGTCAGACTGTTCTAAACACAGGAAACATGCGCCCCTTTACAGGCATACTATAGACACCCCCCAGGTACGAAATTTAAAGGAATATTACACTTTTATTGTTTCACTTTAAGCATTATTAAAATCACTGCTCCCGAAAAATCGTCCGTTTTTGAAACTTTTTTTTGCATTGATCCATGTCCCCTGGGGCAGGACCCAGGTCCCCAAACACTTTTTATGACAATAACTTGCATATAAGCCTTTAAAATTTGCACTTTTGATTATTCATGTTCGTGTCCCATAGACTTTAACGGTGTTCGAGTTCAAACACATTTTTTGCCTGTTCGCATGTCAACGTGGTCAACGCAGACAATCTGGGTCTGAACAGAGATCTCCACGTTGCCTCTGAGGGCCGCTGAGGACTCTGCTCGCAGCAGATGGTCGTCCAGATAGCCCAGAACAGAAATTCCCCACTGGCGCAGTAGCGCCAGAACCGGGGCCAACACTTTGGTGAAGACCAGAGGAGTGAAGGCGAGACCAAATGGTAACGCCGCAAACTGATAATGCTCCTCTCCCACAGCAAAGCGGAGGAACCACTGGTGCTGTGCACAAATCAGAAATGTGCAGGTAGGCATTCTTGATGTCGATGGAGGCAAGAAAGTCCCTCTGATGAAGAGATGCCACCACGGAGTGAATGGACTCCATTCTGAACTTCCGCACCCGCACATAGCGGTTCAGGGCCTTGAGGTCCAGAATCGGATGTACCGTACCCTCCTTTTTGGGGATAGTAAATAGGTTTGAATAAAAGCCCTGGAAATGTTCCGACACCGTAACTGGAACAATCACTACCTGGAGAGACAGGCCTTGTACTGCACCTCAGAGGGCTAACAAGCGGTCTAGAGACAGATGCAGATTGGATGGAAAAAATTTGCTTGGGGGATAAGTCTGGAACTCGATCTGGTAACCAGATAGAATCACTTTGTGGACCCACTTGTCATTTATTAGAGAGGTCCGCGGGCCCAAAAACCAGCAAAGATGTCCCCTCACCCGGACTGCGGGTGAGGGCGCCTCTTCATGCCGAAAGAGCCTTATCTGGGGGTCTGGAGAAACCTGCTCTCAGTTTCCCCAACCAGGGCAGCTTAGAACCTCCCAAGGGGGGCTTGAAGGACTTCGAACCTTTGTCAGTGGACTCTGAGGGACGAAAAAACTTTCTGTGTGCCAAGAAGGAAGGGCCACGCTTGTGGCTTGGCTCCTTCCCTTTCTTTGACCGTGGATGAAAAGTACTCTTCCCCCTGTGACATTCTTTTTTTTTTTTTTTTTTTTTTTAGCCTACGGCACCTGGTATTCCCAGGCGGTCTCCCATCCAGGTACTAACCAGGCCTGAC
This sequence comes from Aquarana catesbeiana, assembly GCF_042186555.1. Lineage (NCBI taxonomy): Eukaryota > Metazoa > Chordata > Amphibia > Anura > Ranidae > Aquarana > Aquarana catesbeiana. The sequence goes on from NC_133327.1 coordinate 7,427,186, forward strand.
CCTGCTTAGCCTCTGAGATCAGACGAGATTGGGTGCTTTCAGGGTGATGTGGCCGTAGGCATTCTTAATGATATCATCCAGAGTGGCCCCGAATAAACAATCGCCTTGAAAAGGCAGACAGCTAGGGCCTTCTTTGTGGCATGGTCTGCAGTCCAACACTTCAGCCACATTACCCGTCGAGGCACTACCGCTGAAACAGATAGCTTAGAAAGCAAGGGAGCTGCTTCCAAAGAGGCATCGCAGACAAACTGTAGCCCCTGGACCAGGTGGTCTGCTAATTCTGTGAGGGCAGGAGGAAACAGGTCACCTTCCAGGTCACAGCACAACAGCTTCACAGCTTGTCAAAAAGGGAGGGATAAGGGAACACTTTTGCCACGCGAGGTGGCTTGTGAGTGCCAAAAGGGGCCGGCACCTCCACCGCAGCTGTGGCTGCATCCTCCATCTTTAAAGTTTCCCGCACAGAAGCAATTAGTGCATCCACCAGCCCCTTCTCGTGCGCAGTCACTGGGGCCAAGGAACCATCCTCACTGTCCGAGAGATCTAGGAGCGTGGTCGCAGAACCCGCAGGGTGGGCCCCGTCCATGGCAGCTGAATCAGTTTCAGGATCTGACGACACAGATGAAGCAGGAGGAGGCAGGGGACGCTTTCTGCTAGTTTGCCACCCAAGAGCCACCTCAACCTGTGACACAAAGGACTCCAGGATCGCCTTCAGTGCATCAACAGATGACTGGGACCCAGAGGGACCTGCAGCCTCTGACAGGGGGTTATGCGGGGAAACATGCTCCTGAGACTCCATAAGAAAGAAAAAGGAGAGCCCCACACCAAGAGTGACCACGACAATGGGACACCCCCCACACCAGTAGTGATACCAGACCACAAAAACACCCCACAGCCTGCAGCAGAGAGAGGAGGGATCCTCTGCAAAAAAAGGCATCCTGGGCTACACAGTAATATCCCTAAAAATCCAGGAAAAAAAAATTGCCAGGACAAGAGATCCCAACAGGTAACTAGGTCCTTACTCCTGACTAGGCAGAAAAAAACTGAAGGCCTGTAGCAGAGAGGGGGGTGTATATCACCTAGGACTGCCCATGGGCGTAGCCAAGTCTTTGCTCCCTCCTATGCAAATTTGGCCATGGGATATTGGGAGAAAAACTACATCTGGTATAACAATCCCCATTTAGCCAATATCATATTTTTTGGGCGGTACATCGACAATATTATTGTGATCTGGGATGGCCCTGTTGATCTGATCACCTCATTTGTAGAACACTGCAATCGTAATCCATATGGACTGGCCTTTACTCATGTTTTTGATTCCACCAGCCTGACTTTTCTAGACTTAGAACTAAGTCATGCAGATGGAAATATTATTGCCCGTAATTACACCAAGCCGACGGCTGGCAATTCCTATCTGCATTTTCACAGTTGCCACTATCCGAAGTGGATTAGAAACATACCCAAAGGGCAGTTCTGTTGTTTAAGACAGAACTGTACCCTGGATACTGATTATGCTGCATCTAGCATTCCATTGAAAAAGAAATTTGCAGATAAACAATATCCCAAAGATCTAGTAGACGAAGCATGTACCCTTTATTCTAAAGGCAAACAAAAAAGAGTGAGATGGACCATTCTACTCGATTTATCACTACCATCCATTTCCAATACAGAAAAATGGAAAATATAATGAGCAAACACTGGAATATCTTACTAAAGGATCCCCTCCTCAAAACCATCCTTCCTACTAAACCTAGAGTCACTTATCGCAGAGCTCCGAACCTTAAAAATAAAATTGCCCCCAGTAAATTATCTACCACATCATCCAGTCATACTACAGACCACCCTACCATTCTTATACCTCTAGTTGGCATGTTTCAATGCAAAAAGACATTGTGTAAAATCTGTTCCTATATCACACATGGACAAAAATGTTTTCATTCCAAGGGTAAAATTTGTCAGTTGGACCAATTTTACAACTGCTCCTCTGATTTTGTGGTGTATGGCCTTACCTGCCCCTGCAGTCTCATCTATGTTGGCTGAACGATCTGCCCTCTTAGACAGCGTTTTGGCCAACACCGCTGATTAATAGAGGGCGGGAAGGACATGCACAGCGTTCCGCGACACTTTGCGGAATTCCATAAAAAATACACCATGGGCCTCTGAGTTTGGGTTATTGAAAAAATCCCCAAATCTTTTACTGCACCGGAACGATTCAAAAAACTTTGTGCTAGGGAGACGTTTTGGATCTATACTCTCGATGTTCTTTCGCCTGGTGGCCTCAACGAGAGTATAGAGATCTCTACTGTAAGCTATTATGAACCTGATGTTTTCCCTGATCCTCCATATCATTTACATATATACATATATATAATTTTTTTCTGTATAATACATAATCCTTACTACACTTCTATACTAACTCTATAATCATTTTAGTATTGTTTCTACCATGGGTTTCTCACACATGCATGTATATGTGTATGTGCGGATGGTTTTATATTATCCCCCTACATGTATGTGTGGGGGTAGTGGGTTCGCCATCCTGTTAGTATCATCACCCCTTCCCCTGTCCATTCTCTTTCTTTCTTCCTTCCTTTTTCCCTTCTTTTCTCATTCCCCCCCCCCTCTCCCCCCCCCCACATGTGCTGAGCTCCTTTTGGTGACCTTTGCACTTGTGGTTCGTACTTTCCCATCCTTACATGGGTTTGGACCTGAGTTTTCCATCTCCAATATAATGCCCCTTATTATAATATGCTATTTATTTGTCTTTCATTTTTTATTATATCACCTTATTATTTTTTATTATTATTCTCTATTATTATTTTATCCATTCCTAAATTATTAACATTTTAAGTTCTATATTATCATACTTCTTAAGTATTACATTTCATACATATACACATTCTATGTGAGCCTTTTTACCTTCTCATCCAACATCGATCTATTCATGTTTTATTTGTAACCTATTTATATTTATATCTGTGGCTAATGCACATTTAGATTTGATTCAATTGTAAATCTATTTTTTCCTTTTTATTTTATGATATATCTGTGCCGTTTTTAGCCATTTATCTATTGAATAATGCATTAAAATGGCTCTTCTAAATTTTCCATCCTATGTTTTATAGTGTTTTATAGTGTTTTGTCCATCTGAGCCAGTCTTTTTACTTATGTGTGTTTAACAGTCTTCCCTCTGGTCCCACCCCTTGACTGATTATATAATGTTACTTCCCAGTATCACTCCCCCATGCTTGACAAAGGAGTGCCGCTATCTCTTCCATCGGTAGCGAGCTGACTCAGAAACGCGTCGCACTAGAGTGACAGCACAGCTCGGTGCCACTGTGTTTGCGATCCAAGCCTCGCTTCAGCTCCGAATACATGGCCGTATCAATCTTCCACCACGGACGCTGGACGAGGTTCTTCTGCATACCGCTACACAGGTGTAGATCAGCTCTGATGCCCCCATCACCCTCCTCCTGGAACCCACACCATCTCTGACGGCTCCCCTGCTATCCTCTATTTGGTGTGCCTCTGGACTACTATGTTGGCTTACTGCAGCTCATCTCCAGTCTACCAGATGTGATGTTAGTAATCCGGACTTGCTGCCACCTGTAGTCCTCCGCTCTTCCTCCTGTGGGAGATGTATCTGAATTCTACACTTCAGTCCTACATGTGAGTGGATATTGCTTTTTATTAATAAATTTATTTGATATATGCTCAGTGGTGCCCCTTCTCCTTGTTAAGTCTTTTGTCTGCCTAGTGTCCTACTCCTGTAGGGGGTGATATAACCCTATAGTTCTGAATAAAGAAGGCTGTGTCTGTCAATGAACGAAAGAGAAATAAAATATTCCATGGACTTAATATGCCTCTCATCAAATAGCTTGGGGTGTCTACTTTCCAAAATGGGGTCATTTGGGGAGTTTTGTGCTATATTGGCATTTTATGGCCTTCAAAACTGTGATAGGTAGTGAGGAGTGAAATAAAAAATTTACACCCTTCGAAATCCTGAAGGCGGTGATTGGTTTTTGGGGTCCTGTACACGGCTAGGCTCCCAAAAAGTCTAATTTTCCCGAAACTTGTGACAAAATATAAAATATTCCATGGACTCAACATGCCTAGCAGCAAATAGCTTGGGATGTCTACTTTCCAAAAAGGGATCATTTGGGGGGGGTTTAAACTGTCCTGGCATTTTTTTTGCACAACATTAATGCCGTGTTCACACGAGCGGACTTTCGACGGACTGAACTTCGAAGGACTTTTCAATGAAGTTCCGACAGAGTTCCGACGCAACAGACTTGTCTACACATGATCACACCAAAGTCCGACTGATTCGAACATGATGACGTACGACCGGACAAGAATAAGAAAGTTCATAGCCAGTAGCCAAAACTGCCCTGCGTCGTTGTCTGTCCGTCGGACTAGCATACCGACAAATGGATTTTTCGACCGGACTCGAGTCTGTCAGAAAGATTAGAAACATGTTCTATTTCTAAAGTCCGTCTGATGTTTTGACAGCAAAGGTCCGATGAAGCCCACACACGATCTAATTGTCTGGCGGATTTGTTCCGTCGGACCTTTGTTGTCGAAAAATCCGGTCGTGTGTACACGACATTAGAAGCTTAGGTCACACATCACCCACTCTTCTAACCGCTTGAAGACAAAGCCCTTTCTGACACTTTTTGTTTACATGAAAAAATATATAATTTTGCAAGAAAATTACTTTAAACCCTCAAACATTATATATTTTTTAAAGCAAAGGCCCTACAGATTAAAATGGTGGGTGTTGCAATTTTTTTTCATACAGTATTTGTGCAGCGATTGTTCAAACACAATTTTTTGGAAAAAACACACTTTTTTTAATTTTAATGCACTAAAACACACTATATTGCCCAAATGTTTGATGAAATAAAAAAGATGATCTTATGCTGAGTCCATGGATACCAAACACGACATGCTTTAAAACTGTACACAAACGTGCAGCGGCGACTAACTACATACACTTTTAAAAGCCTTTAAAAGCCTTTACAAGTTACCATTTTAGATTTACAGAGGAAGTCTACTGCTAAAATTACTGCCCTCGATCTGACCTTCATGGTGATACCTCACATGCATGGTGCAATTGCTGTTTACAGATAACATCACACCGACGCTTGCGTTCACGTGAGCATGGGGGGGGGGACAAGGGTGATTTTTTTTTTTTACCTAGCTATTTTGCTTTTTTATTATATTATTAAACTGTTCCCTTCATTTTTTTTGTTTTTATAATTTTTTTATAATTTTTTTTTGTAAATATCCCCTATGATAACAATAGGTAGTGACAGGTACTCTTTTTTGAAAAAATTGGGGTCTACTAGACCCTAGATCTCTCCACTGCCCTCAAAGCATCTGACCACACCAAGATTGGTGTGATAAAATGCTTTGCCAATTTCCCAATGGAGCTGTTTATATCCAGTGAAACCAGTCATGAAATGCTCATAGCTTCCGGTTTCTTAGGCCATAGAGATGATTGAAGCCATTCTGGTCTCTGATCAGCTCTATGGTCAGCTGGCAGAACCACCGGCTGAATTCTCGGGTTCCCTGTTGGGACAGGAGAGCCCGAACAAACCATGGAAGGTGGTGGGGGAATGTTCCCTCCCACTGCTCATAAAAGCAGTCTAGAGGCTAATTAGCTACTAGGATTGCTTTAATATGAAAGCCGACCGCTGGCTGAAGAGAATGATACCAAGATGATACCTAAACCTGCAGGCATCATTCTGGTATAACCACTAAAAGTCCAGCAACATACCAGTACGTTTCTGGTTCTTTTTGGGCATACATTGTAATGTTCTTTTTTTTATGCAGCCTGTGTGCTGAACGAAAAAAGAGATTGATCGGTGGGTATGCCCACCATTAGAATACCGCCCTTCATCCACCCACTTCTAATGATGAGCATACATGCACAGTTTTTTTTAAACTGTGGTGGTGATATCACCTCCGACAATGCTGGAGTCACGGCTTTATGTATCGTGAGAGCAAACGCTGTCAAAATAATTAAACCCGCGCTGCAGCTGAATGGCGTATCTGCTAAGCAAATGATGGTTAACAATAAAACAAACAGTATAACTTACCATACCTGCAAAGCAAATACAATAAAACATAGTAAAAATAAAACATAGATAGATATAGAACAATAGTGAGCGAACAGTAGAGCGAACATAAGAGAGAGAACAATAGAGAGAGAGAAGAAAAATACAACCACAACTATTTTTGGATTTTTTATTTTATATTTTGTTTGTGTTTTTGTGTGTTTTTTTCACTTTTATAAAAACTGTAAAAAAACTGTAAACTGAACGTTGCAGATTAAGGTCTCTCAAAATGTGATGGCCATCACATCTTTCGAGACCCCAAGACCCTGTGTTAGTGTACCTAGGATAGTGTGGTGCTGTACCCTACGCTAATACTCAATTAGTGTGTGGTAGTGTTCAAAACAGCCACAAATGCAAAGACCAGGCTGGTCAGGACAGGAGGGACAATAATAGCGGGTGTCACGCCTAAATCCGCGCTTTCTACAGACACGACATCTTCTTTGGGGTGTTCTTTGGGTAGGGGTACCAGAGAGGACATGCGGAAAATGCCTCTCATGCAGCCGGCTCACTGCATTTAGATTGGGAGGTTGGGCAAGAGTACCATCTGGAAACAGAAGGGCTCTAAAGATCTCTTCCTGAAATTTAAGGAAGGATCCAGTCCATCCTGAAGCCTTGTATAGCACATAAGCATTCAGCAAAGCCAATTAAAATAAATAAACAGACGCATTTTTGTACCAGCGTCTGGCCTTACGGGCAATTAGATACGGCACCAACAAATGGTCGTTGAGGTTCGCCCCTCCCTTATTAAGGTTGTATTCATGGACACAGAGGGGTTTCTCCACAACACCAGTAGGAATTTTGACCGTCGTGTCTGTGTGAAGGGAGGACAGAACGAACATTCAGTGAATTCCTCCACTTCACTGCTGACAAATTATTACACTTCAAGCAGGCTCTCTCCCCCGTCTAAGTCGGGATTCTACAAGCCATTGGGGGAAGCCCCAGCGATTAGATCTCATGGAGCCACATGCGCCAATTCCATAATTGAAAAGGTGAATAAAAAGTGTCACGCTCGTGTAATAGTTGTCCATGTACAAATGGTACCCATTTCCGAATAAGGGTGACACCAAGTCCAACAAGATCTTACCAGCACTCCCTATGTAGTCTGGGCAGTTCTCCGGCTCTACATGACTATCTCTTCCCTCGTAAACCATAAAACTATATGTATAGCCTGTGGCCCTGGCACAGAGCTTATACATCTTGACCCCATATCTGGCACGCTTGCTGGGAAAATACTGTTTGATAGACAAGCAGTCAGAAAACGTAATCAGGGATTCATCAATGCAGACAACTTAATCAGGAGTAGGGGTGAGCTTCGAGTTCGAGTCGAACCCATGTTCGACTCGAATATCGCCTGTTTGAACGTTCATCGAATTGCGAATGTTATGAGGCCGTTCGCGCCAAATTCAAGTGGCGCGTCATGGCCCATAATTCACTGCGGCATCGCAGTGCATTGCTGGCTAATGATTCGCCAAGCATGCACTATGACCCGCATGCTTGGCCAATCACAGCGCCGTCTTTACAGAGAGCTGTAATTGGCCAAAGTCAGGGAGGCTTTGGCCAATTATGGCTCAGGGGGTTTAGTACACACCCCATACTATATAAGGCCGCCTGCGTGGCGGCCTTTTGTAGTGTGTTGCGGCGGCGGAGAGAGATAGACAGAGAGACAGTGTCATTTGATTTACAGTAAGTAGGCAGGCGAGTAAGTTAGCTGCACTTACAGTGTATTGTGTATATATATGCATCCCAGGTGTTGTATATATATATATATATATATATATATATATATATATATATATACACTGTATTCAGTTTAGCTAGATCCGTTCTTGTTATTCTCTTCCTACTGACAGGCAGGCAGGTGTTTTTACAGTATTTACAGTATTTACAGTTAGTGTACTGTGTCCTTTACACAGTGTGCACCTAAAGCTACCTGAAGAAAATTGCTGATGTTCTTCTGATCCTATTAGTACCACAGGCAGGCAGCTGCAGTATTTACAGTTAGTGTACTGTGTCTTCAGCTTCCTGAAGAAAATTGCTCATTATTGCCCATTATTTAGGCATTCATCTCTCAATGAAGTGGAGAGGGTTACCTGTCCAAGAGTTCCCTCCCCCTATAATGTTAGAAATGGCCCATGAGAGGGGGGGGGAATCTGATAGGTGTACCTTATACTTTGGTCTTTAAAAACTCCCTCAAATAAATGTTATCTTGATGTTGGCCAAGAATGTTTGTGTCTAATCTGCTTTCCCTGTTTATGTGCAATGTTTATGTGTGTTTGACTCCACAGTTTCCTTCCACGCCACAGGAATGGCAGACTGTGGCCTCCCACTTTGCCCAGCGGTGGGACTTTCCTAAATGCGGAGGGGCAATTGATGGGAAACACGTCCACATCTTCCCACCACCCAACTCGGGGTCGTACTTTTATAATTATAAGGGGTTCAATAGTATTGTGATGTTGGCGGTGGTGTCGGCTACTTATGAGTCCCTGTATGTGGATGTGGGGAAGAATGGCCAGATGTCCGATGGTGGAGTCATCGCCCAGACAGAGTTCTACAGGCATCTCCAGAATGCTTGGACTTGCCACCTCCAGAAGACACTGTGGAAGGACTCCCATTCCTCTTCGTTGCTGATGAAGCGTTTGCGCTGGGGGACCATCTTATGCGGCCATTTCCGATGAGGACCCTCACCCTGGACCAGAGGATTTTTAATTACCGGCTGGCCAGAGCCAGAAGAGTGGTGGAGAACACGTTTGGAATCATGGCCAGCCGGTTCCGCCTATTTCTTACACCCATACACATGGAGTACAAACTGAATCATATTATCCTGGCGTGCTGTGTTCTACACAACTTTTTACGGCAACATTCTGCCAACTATGCTGGCTCAGTTGGGCCTGAGGCTGGACTTCAAAATGAAACAACCCTGACGGCGCTTGAAAGTGGCCGTCCTGGCTTGCCCCCCCTGAGTGCCCGTGATGTCCGGCTAAGATACCTTGAATTCTTTGCGGGTAGGGGGGCTATTAATATGCCAGACAATGTCTGAAACCTTTTTCAAATAAAAAAAAGCAAATAACTACTCAAATCTTTTGTGACATTTACTGCTTGTTTTTTGTTTTAGCTGACCCTGACAGAAATGTGATGAGTCCTGAAAATGGTGAGATTGTGTAACCCTACAAAGCATTGGTGGGTGCTATTTACTAAAGGCAAAGACACTTTGCACTACAAGTGCACTTGAAACTGCACTTGTAGTGCAAAGTGGATTTTACCTTAGGAAATAACACCCATTGTCACAGAAAACACCAATTAGAGCACCACAAAAGTGTTGGAGCGTTGAAACAATAATCCACACATTCTTGATTAACAATCTTTTTAATACCAGTTCAATCACATGTGCATTTAGAAAAGGTTTTTAAAACAAACCAACATGTTTGTTGTATAACAATTTTTGGGGTCACATTAGAAAAAGTAGAAATGTCCATTTAAAATAAAACAGGCATGTATGAAACCAACAAGAAAGACACAAATCTTGAACTTACAAAGTTCACATTTGGTAGAACTTGAAGGCAATATCAGACATGAGTATTTACAAACTGTGTTTGACAGATGGTGTGAAGTCACCCCAGGAAAAGCCAAATTTTGAAGATGCACACAAATTTACGAATGTCAACATGTGCTACCTGCCATCACAGGGGATCAAGGGATGTGTTTTGGGGGTGCAACCCCTTCCTCACAGCTACTTAATTATTGAGGAAGGGGTTGCACCCCCAAAACGCCTACATTGATCTCCCGTGATGGCAGATAGCACATGTTGACACACTGTGTGCATCTTCAAAATTTGGCTTTTCTAAAATTTGTCAAAAAATGTCAAAAATTTTTAGCACAAAAAAAGAAAGGGATTTTGAGGGGTTTTAAACTCTCCCTAAAACATCAATGATGTTCTTCATTTTTTGAAGAACATCATTGATGTTTTTCTTGATGTTTTCCAAGTCCCTATTACACCCCATGATCTCCCCGATCAGGATCTGTGCACTTTCCGAGGTGAAAGGATCTGGATCCACAACATCACGATCACCTAAAAAGATAGAAACCAAAAAACACCATGTATTATGAATATGCCGGCATCCATCTCTTACCTGAGCCTGTGGTTGCAGACACTCACCTGTTGTGGTACCAATTTCAACCACGTCTTCCTCCTCCTGCTGTGTTGTTCTGGGTGGAATTCCCCTTCTTCCAGAGGTGGGGGGTCTCTGGTCTCCTCGGATGAGGGGTGTCCTCTGAGTCTTTTCTCCCCTATGTAAAAAAAAATAGGTCTACTTAGCACACAGATATTTGATGGCAGAGCTATAAATATGAAACATTGCTTGGAAGTGGGGTACAATTGTCTGTTTTGGCAGAGTTCCAAGATGTTGCATTTTTCTTGTCCTTTGTGAAGCTTCAATACTTACCTGTTTTGTACAAGCTTCACAGATGGAGACACCCCTATAGTATACAAAAGAAAAACGTGACAAGCACAAAGAAACTCTTCTATGAGGACAATTCAGTGATATAGGTACAAATCTTTATTAAAGACTATCCAAAAGTAAAATTCCATATATAAATGACTATTAAACTACAACCCTATTCTCAGTACACATTAAAAGACCTAAAGTCTGGAGGAGGAAAAGGTGGCCACCATTTTCTAAATCACCTCATACAACTCTCCTTCTTACACACTCACATACACCAATAGATATTGATTGGTCATACAATCTGTTTGGATTGAAGGTGAAGTCATCAGGTGATCAATAGAAATTAGTCAATCATGATAACTGGCATAGTCTTCTAGTGACTGACATATCCGATCACCAATAGTTTAACCACAGATGTAACAATCTTATAAATATTGTAAAGTGCAGGTGTGGTGTAGCATTTCCTTTTCTTTTCAGTAATACCAGCTTGTGACAATTGCAGCCTCCGTTTCACACTGTGAATATTGTCTATTCAGAATGATTCAGTTGTAAATAGCGCAGTCACTGAAGCATGACAGCTAGAGGATACAAAATGAAATTGAAACTGACTTTACCATATGCTGGAGTTGAACTGCAAGCAGTGTGTCATGAGAAGCAGCGGGGGAATCCGAGTACAGGAACCAAATTTCAGAAGAGATCTGTACGATCTGTTAGTAGCTGTCTCTGATGCTGGAAACAGGGATCCCACTTGCTAGACACAGTGCAGCTTCCTGCTTTCACGATGCTTGCTGTAATCAGCTGTTTGTGTAGATTCAAGTCCTTGTCAGTAATACACTTAGAGTATCCGCTGTCTGGGCTGCAGATGTCAGGCTCTGATGCTGGCTTTTAGTCAGAGGGAAGCGAAGAGGTTTAGAGGCATTTCAGTAGGTGAATGTAGGTGGTCATCCATGGATCCTCCTCACAGATACCAGATACAAATGCTTACATGTTTCGCTAATTAATTAGCTTCCTCAGAGCATGCGCATTAGTGTGTGAGCCAGGTTTAAATCTTCATCTCAATCAGGTGTTAATTAATTACAGCAGGTTAACAACACACTATGCTTTAATCACTCCTGGTATCATTCACCCACACACACACACACATACATCGTGCAGAGAAGCACTCAGAGTTAACCCTATATAGACCTCCGATCATCTCAAGACTCAGTCATAAATGAGATTGCGCTTTCTATTATAGAGACTAGCAAAAGCCTGAGTAAAGTGAAACCAGTTAGTTATAGAAAGGTTTAGAAACAAAGTTATTACATTTCAAAATCAGCTACAGTTCCATTAGTTGCCCAGGATAAATAACAAAGTAGCAATTTCATAAGCCTATATAGCTCATGTTCGCATGTCATTCCTATAAATATACATATGACACATCATTGCTGGTTTGGTTGGATACTATTGTGGATATTATAAATAACAGGAGTAGTTCAAAAACATGAATAGGGAGATCTCGTATACAGAGTTAAGCAAAATATCAGCATGATGTGAAGATTTAGACAGCATATCCCTGGTCATGTTTATTACCCACAAATGTACCTTATTTACCTAGTGGTCAGAAAAACTACTACCCCAGCCCCAATACATGAAGAATTCCTCTTAATGCCAGCAGAACTAATAATAAAGGGGCATTTACTCAATATGGGGCATCTCTTATTGTTCCAAAAAAACAGATAAGTTACATTCATTGTTCAAGCCTAATGGCTGCATACGTCTTAACATGAATATCCACATCTTTTCCTTTTGATATAGCACTTTGTCAAAATCCCCTCTCCTTGAGGGCAAGTTTAATTTGTAGATTCCTTTGCATTTGAGACCTCTAGGGTCGCCATCATGTTTCTCCAAGAAATGTAACGATAGCGGTCTGTCATCATCCTTGTTTAGTATACTCTGGACATGTTCGCCAACTCTGACCTTGAGCTGTCTTTTGGTCTTGCCCACATAGATAAGACCACATGGGCACGTTAGCATATATATACTCTTGTTGACCAGCAGTTAATAAAATGGTGAATTTTATATTGTTTTGTGCTGTCAGAGTTGGCGAACATGTCTGTCTTGTCCACAAATTTGCAGATATGACATCTGCCACATTGGAACATACCCTTTAAGGGGGGAAGGCTAGTAAGCCAATTTCGTCTGTTGGGTCTCGTGTATTCCGAGTGGACCAAGTTATCTCTTAAATTTGTAGCACTTCTAGCTGTGAGAAGAGGTCTATTGCCAACTATCCTGCCAAGGATGGGGGATTCGACTAGGATATGCCAGTGGCGATTTAGTATTTTTCTGACTTGCCCCCATTGAGCCCCAAATTTTGTAATGATCCTTATTGGGGGAGGGGGGGTGACTTCGTCTAGATGTTGGGCCATCTTGTTTTTAGAGAGTAAAGACGAACGTTCAGCGAGATGCGCTCGTTTTTTGGCTTTTCTAATGCAACCATGCGAATACCCTCACTCACGGAACCGCCTATATAGTTCACGGGATTCCAAGAGGTATTCATTATCCTCTGAACAGTTTCGTCTGGTGCGAAAAAACTGTCCCACTGGGATTCCATGAATGAGGGACCTCGGATGGTGGCTAGTGGCAAGAAGCAGGGTATTAGCTGCCGTGTCTTTTCTGTACGTTTTAGTAGATATTTGGCCATTCTTAATCTGGATAGTAAGATCAAGAAATGGCAGGGAAGATAAATCAAATGAAAAGGTAAGTTTTATATTCTTATTGTTTAGGTTCAATTCATCAGTAAAGGCTTGTAATTCCAGGGGCGTATCCCCCCACAGCATTATCACATCATCGATGTACCTCAGCCACAGCGAACAGTGGCTGAGGTACATCGACGAGGGATAAACACACTCCAACTCCCACAGCCCTAGATGTAGACATGCATATGCTGGGGCCCATGGGGCCCCCATGGAGGTACCTCTTACTTGTCTATAGTATTGGTTGAGAAACTGAAAGCAATTATTATCCAACATAAATAGCAGCAGATCTACAATGAACTCATTCTGTGCAGCTAATTGTGGAAATTTGGAATCAAGAAAGTGCTGTACCACTTGTATGCCGCATTCATGCGGGATTGACGTGTACAAGGCTTCTACGTCAATCCCCACCAATAGGGTGTCTGTCGGCACTTTTATTCCATCTATTTTCCTAAGGACGTCGCGTGTATCCTGCACATATGAGGGGAGTTCACCCACTAGTTCCTTTATCATTGCGTCAACGAATTTGCCCACTCTCTCCAGTGGTCCTTTAATTGCGGACACAATAGGTCTTCCTGGAGGGTTGGTAATCGATTTATGGAGTTTGGGTATGATATAAAAGGTAGGCGTGTTAAATTCGTTGACGCAAAGAAACTTTGTCTCTTTGCTGGAGAGAAGATTGCTATCGCATGCCATCCTGAGTTTGAAATTTAAGGCATCTATGATTTCAGGAAAAGGATTGTATGATAGTTTTTTGTACGTATTTTCATCTTTTAAAAGGCGCATGGTTTCCCTTTCATACATATCCTGCGAAAGTAATACTATATTTCCACCTTTGTCACTGCTTTTTATAATGACCTCCTTGGCCTCCTAAAGCTCTTTAAGGGCTTTTCTCTCCTCTGGTCTTAGATTATCTATTCCACGGTAATTCCAATCAAGCGTGGGCAAATCCCTTTGGACTTGTTTCAAAAATGTTTGAATCTGCTTGTGTTTCGAGAGGGGGGGCATTTTGAGTGACCTGATGGTTAAATTTGAGGGGCGCAGTAGTTCAGGCGAAGGACTCTTTATTTCTTCGTCAAGGTTTAAATTCTCACTCTCTTCCAGCAGGGATACTAGTATCTCTAAAGCTTCCCTTTCTTCCTTGTTTTTTTCATCAATGGGATTCACATCCCGATGATCGGAATGCCAGTATCTAAAAATAACCTTACGTAGAAATAGGTTTATATCTTTAAACACCTCAAATTCACTCATTGAGCTTGTAGGTGAAAAAGACAATCCTTTTTGTAATAGTGATATGTGGTGTTGGTTGAGGGGAAAATCTGATAAATTAACTACTTTCCTATCCTGCGTAGCCATTTCGTGTATGTTGTGTCTATCTTTCATATTCCCTTCATTCATTAAGTTCTCCGTGAGCCCGATCTTAGTTCCCTCTGACTTCCCTTTATGTCTCTTTCTCTTCCTTGATTTCCTTTTTTGCCCTGGAGGGGAAGTTTGCCTGTTTTCACTTGACTCTTTCTGGGATTTAAGCTGTTTGGTGGATCCCCCTCTATGTCTAAAAAAGCCACTGTCTTTTCAGAGGATCCTGTTTCGCTATCTGTAGAGGAATATCTGGATTGCGCTACCTTAGATCTATCTCTGCGATTTCGCCTACGAGATCTACTCCTACCCCTTGGTACAGTGGGGTCAAATATATCCCCACTGTCCCAATCCTGTAGGTTTTGTTTAAATTTTTCCTGTTTTGTGGACTTCAATAGCTTTTGCGTTTTAGAAGAAAAAAAAACAAAAACAAAAAAAACACAAAAAAACAAAAAACAAAAAGAAAAACAAAAAAAACAACCCCTATAGTATATACTGGAGCACCTGTGTGGCCCCCTAATAAAAAGGGTATTCTTGTGTCCCACACTAGTGCTCCAGCGTCCAGATGTGTAAACAGCTGCTGAGTGTCCTCTCCTTACACAGAATCTAGTTTGCATTTCATTCTAGTAACAAACCCATCTACACAACCAAATTAGTTTCACACAAGTAGGCCCTAAAAAATGTGGGCAAATGCTGATGGTCAAAACAATGGTGTTTTATAGGCCAAAAGAAAAATGTTTGATACGAAGGAATAATGTGCCCATGAACATGAAAGTTGACATTTTAAACTGGATAACAGTTAAGAAAAGCACATGGAGCAGCACGAACGTAATAAACACAAAAAGACTAGGAACACAGCACAACTACTTACTTTTTTGCAGCACTCTCCGGATCTTTCTGTACTGCTTGTGCTCTCTTAATTTTAGGTCCGACCACCGCCTCCTGAGCTGATCTTTCGATCGATGTACCCCGAAATTCCGGTGCAGACTCTTGACCACTTTCGCCATTATCTTGGCCTTTCGGACATTGGGGTTGGGGTAAGGTCCATACTTTCCATCATAGTCGTCCCTCATCAGGATGTCGACCATCTCCAACATCTCCCCAAAGGACATATTTGATGCCTTAAATCGTCTCCTTCTGGATCAGGACATTTCTGCCTCCGGGCTTTCCTCCTCTTCGTTGGTGTAATTATCAGACACCTGCTCTGACTCCGCCATGTGCTCTTCCCCACTGCGATGAACGAGAAGGGGCAGGGAATAGACTATAAAGAACGTCAGGGGCGGGCGGAGTTTCACACATGGGCAGTGTCTATAAAGCGTAACATGCGTGTGTAGTACGTACAATCTGTGAGCGGAGGAAGGAGTAACGGAGGTGTTGATCGTAATTGCGAAGGTAAGATTTAACATTGGGCCTATACTGCTTCTAGATTGAGGCCTGTATTTGCACAAGTTTAGAAGACTTTAGGCTGACATTAGGGTTTGTCTTGTGTTGTGTCTTGCAGTGAAAATAGATATCTTGAAAGATAAGGACTTTATGCCAATCTTCATTGATATGTTCAGGGAGCTGCCCTGTCTATGGGAGATAAACCACCCTGAATATAAGAACCAAACAAAGAGGAAGGCAGCGCTGGATCAATTGCTGGAATTTGTGAAGACGGTGATCCCCACGGCAGACATCACCTATTTGAAGATCCTAATGGTGGCCCGAGGAGCACTTATCTAAGGGAGCACAAGAAGGTCCAGGATTCCCAGAGATCATGAGCTGCAGATGACATTTATGTCCCCAGGCTGTGGTACTATGACAGGTTGCATTTTCTGGCAGGTCATACTGAACCCAAGCCAGCACTCTCCAATCTTCCTTCCAGGCTTCCTTCCCCCCCAGCTGAGGCCTCTGAAGCCCAACCTGGGCCTTCCAGGCAGCAACATGTGGAGGAGCCCAGCTTGAGCCAGGTATAGCATTATTCTAAATCTTCATGGTTGCCCAATCAATGATGTTAACTAGATGTTAGTTTGGAGTACTAATTTATGATTGTGATTGATGATGCAAAAACTACAACCATGTCCCTTTTTAATACACAGGGAAGTCTCAGCCAGGAGGTGGCCGGGCCAAGCAGGCTGCCTGATATCCAGGTCCCTACCCTCCACCTTCAAAGACAAAGTGGCAGGAAGAGGAGTAACCTGGAGGAGGCTGCCATAGGCCTCTTTTGGAAGGCTACAGAGGCCCTGAGAAGCCCCCACAAAATGCTGCAGATGGAGGAGGGCCAACGACTCCTGTGTGAGTCCTTAATTTTGGAAGCTCTCAATAAGAGGTTGAGGGGCCAAATAACATGTGCTACCCATATTTGTAACCTCACACATAGTCCTCCTACTCCTCCTCCTCCAGGTCCTACTCCTCCTCCACCTCCTCCAGGTTCTACTCCTTCTCCTCCTCCTCCAGGTCCTACTCCTCCTCCTCCTCCTCCAGGTCCTACTACTCCTCCTCCTCCTCTTCCAGGTCCTACTCCTCCTCCTGAAAAAAGAGAAAGATCTGGTGTCCCCAGTAACACACTTCCATCCCTATAACATATAGTAAAACAAAGGATTCGCCCTGGGACTTTAAATGAAGTGGGTACCGTTTCCGCCAGTAAACATAACAGTAGTAAATACAGTATATGGTTTATTCAAGTAAAATTGTTTACATTAGACATGTGCATTTCGTTTAGTTCCGAATCGAAATTCGAAAACAAATTTGAAATCTATTCGATTCGAAAACAAATTCGAAATCTATTTGAATCGAATTCGAAAACAAATTCGAATCGAATTAGAAAAAATATAAATTGATTTCTAAAAAAGAATACAATAAAATAGAATATAAAATAATAAAACAATAGAATAAAAATAAAAGAATAGTAAAGAATAGAACAGAATTTAAAAGAATGTAATAAAATACAACAGAATATGACTATCTTCTGAAATTCGAATTTCGAATAATATAAATTTGAATTAGAAAATAGATTGGAAAATAACAAATATCAAAACAATGGAAACTAAAATAATATATATTATATATTGTATTTTTTAAATATTTTATATTCTATTCTAATATGAAATCCTTCTATACTAAATTTCAATTTCGGAAGATGGTTATATAATATATATATATATATATATATATATATATATATATATATATATATATATATATATATATATATATATAATTCTATTTTTTTCTTATCTAATGGAATTTGAATTCATTCTATATGAATTTCGAATTTCAGAAGA